>NW_007731722.1:107724-125343 GCF_000696425.1 Galeopterus variegatus
CATTTAATCTTTACATTAAAACCATTAGGAATATTTAGCCATCATCATTTTACAGATGATGATGTTTTACCAAGAAATTGAGGCTTATAGGTTAAGCAACTACATAACTCAGCCAGTATGTATCCTTTGGGGACTTCAAACCCAAGTCTTCTGAGCTTTTCCCTATTCCAACCAATTCAAATTTGTGTCAAGAACCTCTTAGGGTAGGGCGGGGAACACATGGTTTAGCTCATGGAATTCTTTCATGAGGTTTCCTAATCCATTATATGTAGATTAAATAATGTATTTTACACATGTGCACAAATAGTTCCGAATATACATAGATGCTGTTGGGCCTAAAGAAACATAGATGCATTTAAAACTGTTACTGAACTCACAGCACCTTCTCACTATGGTATGTTTTCCATCAGTAGATACTAAAAGTGCAATATTCTCACATGGCTATACAAATATTTTGCCATTAGGGGTCATATTCAAGAACTACCATTGTTCACCATACAGCTTATTGAATCTACTCTTTAATGTATGATGTAAATTGAGCACTACAGAATTAAATGATTATTTAAAACTGTTACTGAACTCACAGCACCTTCTCACTATGGTATGTTTTCCATCAGCAGATACTAAAAGTGCAATATTCTCACATGGCTATACAAATATTTTGCCATTAGGGGTCATGTTCAAGAACTACCATTGTTCACCAAACAGCTTATTGAATCTACTCTTTAATGTATGATGTAAATTGAGCACTACAGAATTAAATGATGGAACCATGGAGCTTACTTACATGAAAAATGGAAGCCATCAATACTCAGTTGTAAGCTCAGGAGAGAACTACTTTACCATAGCATAGATAATCATTTCTCAAATTGTGACCTAAGAAATATGAAGGATTTTATAAAAAATCATATCCCTAGGCACTATCTCTGGCCTCTTAAGTCAGACTCTCTGGAGACAGGGCCCAAGAAATTTTATTTTTTGTAAACAACATAGGAGATTCTGTTACCCATAAAGTCTGAGAACCACCAGTGAAAACTGATACCATAAAATAAATGCTGACCCACTATACAATACTTCATCTAAATAAGATTCAACGGATTAGCATAAAAATACATAGGCTGTAAGGCCTTGAACATGGTGGTTCTTGTTCCTGGAGAACACAGACTATGGCTATACTGTCCAGCAGTTTACACAAAGGCACAGAGAAAACCTTCAGTGTCCAAATAAGCAACAAGGAATTACTAACACATTATTAGCCAAGGAGATTTTTTTCCTCCTATATTGAGATGTGAGAATGCTTTCCAGTCTAGGTTTGAGATCTTTTTTCTTTTACTACCTATCTCTCCTAGTTAATATAGCACAAACATCATTCATGAATATTGAAATAGCCTCTGTCTTTACTTTTGCTGTTTCTTTGATTTCATTTCATTTGTTTTTACATTCAGACATCCTTTCCTTGAAGTATGCTGAAAATTGGGGCTGGGGGGTTATCCTGGTGAGTCTGTTAAGAGACCTGTTATCATGAACAACCAAATGGCCTTAGGAACTATTAGGAAAATGGAAACTCCAGTGAGATGAGAGATGTGGAACTTGGAATTCTCATAATCTGGGATGGCAAGATTCCATCTTTAAGGTCAACTTCAAGTGATTAGTAGTGGCCTCCTGGGCACTGTGTTGAAAAAGATTCTGAGACTACACCCAGGCTCAGGAGGAAGCAGTAGTGGGATTGATAATGTGGCAGCAAAGTGCCAGGCATTTGCTATTCTTACTCTTACTGATTCAATATTTGCAGTGGAAATGCCTGCCAGGGTACACAGCACTCAAAGTCAGAGAATTCTGGAAACCCGCCCTCTTCCTTATCCCACATTTATTGTAAGAAAAGCAGGATGTAGAAAAGATAAACTTCCTAGAGCTACATAACTACTTGGCAATGTGGACCAAAACCTGAACCAAGTTTTCTTTTCCCCCCATCCAGTTATTTTTCATACCAGTAGAGATGTCTCACAGTGAGACAAGTTCCCTTTCACCTTAGCTGCATCTATTACTTAGCTTCTGGAAAGAAAGTTCGAGAAAATCTCCTCTATGCCAGGGCAGTTCTGAGCAGCAGGTTGGGGCCACCTCCCAACCCCCATACCAAGTTAACCCACAAACCATCATGAAATAATCTGGAATAGTCCAATCCTAGAAGAACCAAACAAGATCATGACTGATGCTGCTCTCCTAAGCAGGAGCACATTCCCAGGAAAGTTGGGGAGAAAGGAGGATTCACTGGAATAAACTCAGCTTTGTGAAACAGGACAGAACTGATTGAATGCTATACATCACGATATGCTTTCTTCCCAAACCCATTGGGTTGAGGGATGGAGTCCAGCCCTGCAGGGGTGTTGGTTATAGATTCTCTTTCCCAAATGCACTCCGAAATGCATCATCATAGAGTCAATAATTAGAGGGTTGCACTCAAGATGGACTCTCACACCTAGAGGTGCTTGCAGCTTTGTAGATCTCTCACAGTTAGATACCACTCCAGACAATTGGGCCTAAGTGGAAAATTAGCATCACAAGCATTTCAGCACTTTCCTTCTCTTAGGACCACTAAATACTTCCCTTTCATTTCTCTGTTCTTTTGTTTTAATGGTCTTAAATGGCTCTCTTTGGGGAAAAAAAAAATCTGTATAGAATATTCCTCCAGTCTCTAGGTCCATGTATCATTAGTGCCCACAATGAAACTGGTGCTCCATATGAGAAGCCTTAATCTGACTCATCCTTGAGTGCAGTTGTTGTCTACAGATGAATTATAAAAAGCAAGGGAATGAGACAAGAATGCAAGGAATAGGGCAAAGCAGTGGTGGTGGTCCCTGCAGCTGTATCCCGTGATGCTTGGCAACAAGGAATGAGAGCAAAAGGAAATGTATTGATGGCTGGCCACTTAGCTCAATTCGGCAGAGCACAGCCTTATAACACCAAGGTCATGTGTTCAGATCCCATTACCACTCAGCCACCAAAGAAAAAAGAAATGTATCTCATTCCCCAAGTATGAGGCTTTTCCTGTTTATCATATCTTCTCTATACCCGGCCAGGTAAGATTACCTACATGAACATGGGATAGGAGGACAGGGGCGAGATACTGCAACTAATCTCTTCTCCTAGATTTGCTGGCAACTCCACCGGCAGCCTGTATGCCAACTTATTTGGGGATTTTGTGCAAACTAAAAAAGGCACCCCTTACTCAAAACACTTTACTGCCATCTACTGGAACGTTGTCAAAATAACTATTCATATCTAGGGTGACTGTGAGTAAATATCACCCCCTGGAGGTGTGCCCTGTAACTGAAGAAACAAAACAATTGTAAATCGAGGTTGCCTTGGGTAGAAATCTAGTCTGGCAGGTGGAACAGGAAATCTCAAGACTGTGCAAGCATGGTTGTGGGCAAGAAATTAGTCTGCATCAGGAGACTGCAGCATATGAATCAAGGTAAGGCATAACCCAAGATGAAGCAGGCCAGAGGGAGGCTGGTCTCAGAAAGCCAGTGGAGCCATTGCCGCTGGAGGGAGGCTGGCCATACATCCAGTTGTTGATGAAGGCAGAGGGAGCCCGAGAAGCTCAGACAGGCCCAAGCACCAACCAGACTGAGGGAGTAGGGCAGACTCCAGCTGAGAGAAAGAGACACAGATCTCCAGAAAGAAACCCTAAGTCTCAAAGACTGAAGGAGAAGTTGAGACTGCAGGTAGAAGCAGCCAGCCTCACTTGTGAAGACAGAAGAGGTGCAAAGCCTGGGGTTGGGAGAGGGATTCAATAGTCATTCAACATTTATTGAGTGGCCTACTATGTGCTAAGCATTATGCTAGCTAAAGAGGCCACAGAGATGAATAAGTTATGATACCTACCCTAAAGGAACTCATGATCTGATAAGAGCTCCAAAAATAACTTTTTTTCACAAATTTAACAATTCATCCTAGAGAGCACACCCTATATTGTAATTACTTATTTGTCTATAGGCTCCTTGCAGGCAAAGACTACTTCTAGTTCACTGATATACAAGGGTACTTCGAACAATTCATCAAAAAAAAAAAAAAAAGATCAATAAATATCTAATGATGGCCTACAATATGCCTGGCCCTGTACTAAGCTATTGCAATTACTTATTAACTTGTCTATAGGCTCCTTGCAGGCAAAGACTACTTCTAGTTCACTGATATACAATATTGCAATTACTTATTAACTTGTCTATAGGCTCCTTGCAGGCAAAGACTACTTCTAGTTCACTGATATACAATATTGCAATTACTTATTAACTTGTCTATAGGCTCCTTGCAGGCAAAGACTACTTCTAGTTCACTGATATACAATATTGCAATTACTTATTAACTTGTCTATAGGCTCCTTGCAGGCAAAGACTACTTCTAGTTCACTGATATACAATATTGCAATTACTTATTAACTTGTCTATAGGCTCCTTGCAGGCAAAGACTACTTCTAGTTCACTGATATACAATATTCATTATAAGGCTGAGATAGAAGTAGGGACACCTACTACCTGCTATTGCCTGGAGAAATTAAAACAAAATACTCAGAAGATCCTAGATGGCAGAGAAAAAAGAAACAGATTAAATGCAAATTAGTGCAATCTGAATTTATGAAAAAATGAGTAGCATATGCTTAGGCAGAGAAAAAAACAATATATTTTAGAGGAGCACCTCATAATCTGTTCAGATTCTGGTCTCTGCACTGGGGTAGATCCCCTGACTGTTACAGACATGGAAATATGATGTTCACCTATATTGCATCAGTCAGTGCATTAGGTTGCAAGTAACAAAAAGTTCCACAGCCAGTGGATTAAACTTTAAAAGACATTTACTGTTTACTCATGCTTAGGCAGAGAAAAAGACAATATATTTTAGAGGAGCACCTCATAATCTGTTCAGATTCTGGTCTCTGCACTGGGGTAGATCCCCTGTTACAGACATGGAAATATGATGTTCACCTATATTGCATCAGTCAGTGCATTAGGCTGCAAGTAACAAAAAGTTCCACAGCCAGTGGATTAAACTTTAAAAGACATTTACTGTTTACTTAACAAGGCAGGAACATATGGCTGGGTCAGCTTGGATTCAAATGTGTCTTCAAGGATTCAGCAATTGCTATCCTTCCCCCTCCACAATCCTAAGGATGTAATTTATCCTTAGGCTTGTCACCTGAAGGTCCAAGGCAAGAAGCAATGGGGGTAGGAACAAAAAAGTTACAGACTTTTTTCTTTAGTTTGTTAACAAAGGGAGGCAGCTTTCAGGGAGCCAGAGAAAGCAATTATCTGGCAAACGAGAGCCAGAAAACCGTGATAGTTTCACTAATCACAAGTGTTCCATTGAGGCTGGGCATAATGCTGCCAGAAACTAAATGGGGGTTCTGTTAGCAAGGACTAAGGAAAGGTAATTTATAATGTCTACCACAAATATCAACCCTGTGATATTTGTTTCATAATATTTAAATATTTCATAGTCTGATTCTTAGCAGGTAATCAGCTAAAAGACATTCCCTTAAATAAGAAAACAGGAAATTTTTATAACCATATACAAGGGAAGAGACACCTGAAAGCCCTAGCCAAAACCAAGCCAGAGTAACCCAATGACAACTTGCCTACAATTCTCTTGCTTTCATTAGGGAAAAGTGATGTCATCTCATAACATTATTTTCACTGAGAAGGACAGTGTGGGATTCCCATGACTGAAGAACTTGTTTTTACTGGGAAAAAGAAAAATTCTTTTTAGTATTGCTAGAAAGAGACGAGAAATTTTCAAATTGTCCAGCACTCTTAAGTCAAGAATAAGTTCTTTTTTCAAATATTTCCAAGTAATAATGGCTGTAAATTGGATCCTGTACACAGTGATTTTAAGACAAATTTTATAGAAAAATATGCTATAGGAGCTATAAACCAAAGACTTAGGCATTGGAAGCAACAATAAATACCAATACTCTTGGCCACTGAAGAAAAAGAATCTCCATCTTTATTAGTCTGTTTTCTGTTGCTTATAACAGAATATCTGAAACTGGTTAATTTATAAAGAAATGGAATTTATTTCTTAAAGTTTTGGAGGCTGGAAAGTCCAAGGTCCAGGAAACACACCTGTCAAGGGCCTTCTTGGTGGTGACTCTACAGCAACACAGGGTATCACATGGTGAGAACAGAATGAGCAAGCGAGCTAAACTTCTCACTCACTGTCCTTATAGAACCATCAGAGCCACACCCATAATAACATTTCTTCAGGAATGGATTAATCCATTCACAGGGGCACAGTCCTCAAGATCCAATCACCTCTCAAAGGCTCCGCCTTTAAAATGCCATCATTGAATTTCCCACCCTCTTAACACTGTCACAATGGGAGTCATGCTTCAGTGAGTTTGGGGGGGGACATTCAATCCATAGCACCATCTGACAGTCACATGGAAAAATTAAAATGCACCTGCATGATGTACTTCATGGTATGCTTGTAAATCATTCACATGGAATTCATCACCACCAGGAGAGGCCAAACAGTTCATGCTCTGCAAAGATGTGTCAGTCCACAGAAAGGAATGACACCTTCATAAATCAAATGAAAGTGAACTACACTTAATAATTACAAGTATGTGTGGGCCTTTCATGTCTAAAGATATTTATTAAGTTTTTACTTGGTTCTGAACACTGAGGTAGGTCTTGGCAACACAGAAGCTGTATTAGTCCATGTCCATTGCTTATAACAAAATACTTGGAACTGGGTAATTTATAAGGAAAAATGAAATTACTTACAGTTTCCGAGGCTGGGAAGTCCAAAATCCATCTAGTGGTGACGACAGTGACCCACAGTTCTCACATTGCAAGATGGTGGAAGCAGAGAGAGCTAGAGAGAGAGAGAGACTCTCTTCTTCTTTTAAAGCCCTTGGAACCACGCTCCTGACCACCATTTTTAATCCATTCACTACTGCGTGGCCCTACAATCCAATCACCTCTTCAAGACCCCATCTGTCAGTTACCATAATAGGATTTCCCAGCCTCTTAACAGTCACAGTTGGGACTAAGTTTCTAATACACAAAACTTGGGGGACACAATTCAAGCTTCGGTGAGTTTTGGGGGGACATAATTCAATCCACTAGTGCAAAGAGCACTAGGCCCTGCCCATAATCTATTAGCAGCTAATGGGAGAGACAAATGGGAAAACAGATGCCATTCATTAGAACAACAGGACTTTTATTCATAAAGAAGAGAGGTTCTAGGAATGTCTCACAGAGAAAGTGATACTTGCATTTTAAAACTGAGTGGACATTTTCCAGGGAGGCTAAGAGCTAAAGGAGATTTCTGGATGAGAACACAAAGGTAGCAACTGGAAAAGTAGAATAATGCCTGGAGAACTGGGCAAATAGTTCCACACTGGGTGTGACAGAGAAGGTTAGGATGGCTCTGGAAGAACACTGAGAAAAGAGGCTGCAAAGACACGTAAGGGGCCTCACACTGCAACGCCATGGGATACTAAGTACAGAGCTTCACGGTTGAACAGACCTAGGTTTGTGTCCCGGCCCCTTCACTACCAGCCACATGATTTTGAATGACATTCCCATTTCCTGAGTCTCAATTTTCTTCTTCATCTGTAAAGTGTGAGTAATAAGCACTTCCCAGGATTCTCCTGTGGGTGAAATATGATAGTGATTATAAAAGTACGTGGTGAGCTGCAAAGCTGTATGCCAACATGTGTCACTGTGTATATCATTATACATGCATTATTATTAAGCTGGGTAGAAAAGCAGGGCAACCTGCATTCACGTTACCATCTAGGAAAAAATGACATTACTGTTTTCAGTAAATTGTGCAGGCAAAAGGGGCAGCAGACTCGCCTAAATAGTGAAAACGTATCTGATAGCTAAAGCAACGCTACTTAACTGTACTGTGACTGTGAAGTCAGAAAGCTACTAACGTCTACTTTAGAGAGCTCCGAAAACTTAGCAGATGGGTCTATCAGTGTAATTCAGTGGTGATTTTACAGCAGTCTCTACTGGAGCAGTTTCATTTCCATCTGAACCTGTTAGCTGCTGGGCAGGCCCTAGTCATTTCCCATGGAACAAGTTTTTATAAACAATTTCAACTTCCCTGCTTAGGAGAGACTATTACCATAGAAAGGAAGGCCAATGGCCACTTAAAGGCCCCAAGGAAGCTCAAAACTGTCATGTTTTTAAGAAAGATGATGAGGAACAACTGCCACACTGACACTGCCCAGTATCCTCCAAAACACATTCCAGCTGTCCAGGAAAAGTAGCTGCCTAGAGAGATAATTAAGACACCCTACAATTTCTACATGTCCCTGTAGCTCTAATTATTAATGAAAGGGGGAGGTGGCATGATTTACTGATGGTTCTGCAATTATCACAAAGTAATGCAGCTTCCCAAACAAATATTGTCAACTAATTGCCATCAATCACACTCCCCATAAGCCCCAGCTGTGATTAACCGGCATTTCCATCAAGGCTTCTCACAAAGTGGAACTGGAACAGATGGTACCAGGTGATCAGCAGATCCAGAGGAGATGGGGGCAAA
This sequence comes from Galeopterus variegatus, assembly GCF_000696425.1. Lineage (NCBI taxonomy): Eukaryota > Metazoa > Chordata > Mammalia > Dermoptera > Cynocephalidae > Galeopterus > Galeopterus variegatus. The sequence goes on from NW_007731722.1 coordinate 116,284, forward strand.
TGTGAATAGGCAGCACTCTTCACTAAGTGTTTCCTTGGGCTGGCTCCAGCCACAAGGGCAGGTGCATTCTGAGCTGCCCATTTAAGCGCTAAGAATTATGATGCTGCTTAAGATTTGAGCTGGGTTAAAGCCCTCCAGCCAGCACCTCCTTGTCTATTAAACAGAGCAGCCTCATCATAACCTACACTCCAGAGTTTAGTTACAGAACGCTTTAATTTTCCTCATCATGATGTATGAACTCTGTAATTCAGGGTAATTGTTGCCGATCTTTTGATGTTGTCGTGGGAGATAATCTCAAACATCAAGATGTCTAGTAAGATGTCCAAAGCAGAGGGCCAGCCCTTGGCTCACTTGGGAGAGTGTGGTGCTGGTAAAAAAAAAAAAAAATGTCCAAAGCAGAAAGTCGCATGGTACCAGGATCTCACAAGGGGAGGCAGAAGGATTAGGGTTGCCAGATAAAATACAGGATGCCTGGGCAACATTTGGGGAATACTTACATTACCAAATTATTTGTCATTTATCTGAAACGTAGATTTAACTTGGTGTCCTGTATTTTTATTCACTATATCTGGCAACCCTAAAAAGGGTAACTTTCAGGTTAAAAGTGTAGCAGCTAGCCATCTGTCCACCACAACTAGTGATACTCCCGTTCTTTGCACTAGGAAAAGGTATTTCTTGTGATAAATATTAACTTCAGGCCAAAATTTTACATTTTGTGGCAGGCTAGAGGTATCCCACTTTCTGTCTTTCCTTTGACTTTACAAAAATAATAAAATTCTACCTTGTTATTATAGTCCAGAATGATCTTCATCTTCTTTTGAGTTATTTCAAGACCTCAAGGGCCATGATAACTAAAGATGGGTCTGGGCACTATAACGTTCACCATGGGCCACATTCTTAAACACTTCACGTACACCAATTAGTGCTCACAACCAGCCTACAAAGAAGGGTTTGTTTATCCCTATTTTACAGATAAATTAATCAAATTTCATAGAACTTACACCTGGCCCAGGTTTCACAACTAAGTAAATGGCAGAGATAGGATTCAAACCCAGGTGTGAATCCAGAACCCATGTTGGGATGCATCTGGTATAAAAACAACCCAGGAAGCACTGTTTGGGAAACTTCCTGTGCAGAAATTGTAAGAATCTTCTGGAAATAGGGACTATGTCACCTTTTTTTGTAAGGTGGTCCATCTTTAAAGACGGACCTGCTTGATTTTTTTAAATTAATTGCCAATTAGGCTTTATTAATAGAGTAGTGGGAGTCTGAGAATAGTCTCAAGCTGTGTTCACCTTGGGATCTGGGCTGTCGGGACAAATCTGAAGGATACTAGGGTCCAGGGGAAAGAGGCAGGGGAGTGTGATTCAAGGACAGGGGCCCAGGCTCAGAGGGGCTGAAGCACCCCGGGAAGAGCATGTCATTCTACCTCAGATTGTTTCCTTACCTCTGCAGACCTAAGTGTGAATCATGGGGAAAGGGAACTGCAACACACAAGTGAGCAAACACAGCTTTGTTGTTTGTAATCTCCTTGGGCATCAAGAGGACATCACTAGCAGCAGGCTCTGTAGTGACAGGACACACTAGGTTAGCACCGGCAGCCTGTGGACAGAGACTTCATCACTGAGACAGCAACGGCTCCACCAGGCCGTGCAGGGCAGGGCTTGGAAGAAACCAGCACAGCTGCTCAGGGCATGAGAGGAAAAGGGCTAGAGGCAGGTTCAGTGGGGGCGTCCACAGCTCTGTGTGATCTGCTGCAGGGACTTCTAGAGCCCTTCAGAGGAAAGCAAGGTCCCCCCCTAGGCAGGTGAGGACAGAGGCAAGAACAAATTGATTTCTGGTTATCTTTATAAAATAGTCTTAGCCCCTGGCTGACTTTCCCTGGAGTAATTAGAGTACATTTAAAGACAATGGAAAACTCACTCTTTTACACAGCTTTCAAGTTCAAAAATAGAATTCTCTCTCAATTCTAACAAGATAATGAAAAAGAAAATGTAAGAGATAATTAGTGTGAAGTGTCTCAAAATGTACATCCTAGAATGTCTGTCAACATATCATACGTCTATGCTTATATAGACACTTTAACTTTTTCTTATGTCATTAACAATTATTAATTCCATAGCCGGGTCTAATGTCAAATTTTGCTAAAAGCAATGTTATCTTTTAACTCTACTAGGCAGGGCTATTCAAAATACTTTTATACGTATCTGCTATTTTTTTCTCATATTTCTTTGAAAATCATAATTGCCCCTATTTCCCTTTGCATTTGTTTTCTGCAACACAAACTGACTCCACAATCAAATCCCAACGTTTAGACAATGTTCCACCTTCACCCTGTAGTACACAGGTGAGTTTGCCTGTCTGTCTTGGGCTGCCATACCTCTGCTTTGCCTGTGAAACAATGATAACGACCAAATATCACAAAGAGAAATACTGGATTGTATCAAACACAGGAGAATAGTAGGAATGAAATGGGGTACCCCATGGCATGCCCCAAATGGGACTTATCCAGCTGATCCCCCCTTCCACAATGTGGTAGAGGAAGTACATGGAATTCTAGAATCACACTGACCCTGGCCAAAGACTCGACTCAACCTTTTGCTAGTAGGATGACTCTGAATCACATAAACTCCTTGAGTCTCAGGATTCCCGACTGTAAAATGGGGATAAAAATACTTTCCTTACAGGCTTGTTGTGAGTACTAAATGAGATAAGCTTCACTGACTGTAAAATGCTGTATGAATATTAGTAATTGGTGTCTTATGCTTCATAGACCCACTACCTTGACCTTGGCCAGTGAGGGAGATATACTCCATGAATCCTTGAGAAGTAAACAATAGTTCACAAAGGGTGGGAAGAAAGGGGTTTCTAATCAACTCTACTTCTGGGGGGTGAGAGGGGAGAGAGGAATCAAACCTGTCCTAAGCTTCCAACTTTTTGTCATGCTTGAAGGAGTAAAAGGTATGCTGCAAAGCACAACCCTCCCACTGCAGAGGGAATCGTGCTGCTCGTCACCAGTAGTAAAATCAAGCTGGAAGGGAATAATCCTTAGTTATTTTTTTCAGCATTTGAAAGATGAAGCACTTAATTATGCATTCTGTAATTAGTCTGTAATTCTCACAAAAGGCACATGGAATGTTAATGTGGCTGTGTGCCGTGTGAAGAGGCACATTTCATATTCAAGGGCCATCTCATGGAAGGGGTTCACTGGGTACACTGGGGCCATCCCCAGCTTTGTTCAACCACAAAGAAATCCTAAAGGATGCTCCCCCCATCACAGAGGCAGTAGAGGAGGAAGGCAAAATTCTTACATTTTAAGGTTTGCCAAGGCCATCAGCTAGGGAGGGGACTGCTTAATCACCTTGGTTTTGTGGAACTGCTGGTCATCTCCTGAGAAGGTGATCAGGGAGCAGTGTTGAGATGGCATTTTTGTATTGGACCTTCCCCAGAGTCATGGGGCTTGATTGCCTCTTTTGTGTTGTTCATTTCTGCTAGTGTTATACATTCCTCCCAGAACTGGTCCCTTGGGTACCAAGCAATTACCAAAAGCATTTCAAATTTGAAGGACTACAAAGTATGTTCAATGTAATCAGGACCAAGAAGCCTGCTCTCCAGGCCTAAGACCAAGCAGCGAGGAGGTAATCACTGTGCTGCCACTGATTCATTCAGCAGGGGCCTGGACAGATAAGCCCCTTGGGAAGAGGAGTTGATTTTCCATGCAAACTGCAAAGTGTGACTTACATTCCAATTTGTGGGGCTTTGCCTGCTCACAGAAGCAGAAGGGCAATTGGGTAGCCCCGTCCACTGCCACACAACTGGGCATTTGTAAGTGCCCCCAATAATTCCCCTCCTTGCATCCACACCTTTTTGCAAAATGATTTTGCAGTTCTTCCCATCAAATGTCTGTTTTCCCACCTCTTGAGTCTGACCTGGCCTTGTGACTTGTTTCAGCCAAGAGAGTGCAGAGGAAAGGACATCGTGCCCGTTTTGAGCCTACGCCTGAAGAGACCTTGCACTCTTTTTCTTGGAACCCCGCCAAGCCACCATGTGAACACAAACAACTTTGGGCTAGCCTGCTAGCTAATGAGAGACACATGGCCCAGTCAGCCCCACTGCCTCAGCCAACAGCCAGCCACACCCCAGAAGCAGAGCCTCGTAGCTGCCCACACACACACGAGCCCAGCTCCACCCATCCAACCCATAGAATTGTGAGTTCAATTCGTGGTGGTGGTTTTCAACCACTACATTTCAGGATGGTTTGTTGTGCAGCAAAAGCTCCATAGAGAGATGTACCCCATATCACATTCTGGTGGTAAATTCTTGGTTAGGCAAGATGATGCCAAAGCAACAGAAAATGTTTGGCTTCTGAGGGACAAGTGCAAATACTTGTACTAGTCAAAGGTCAGTTCTAGAAAGAGAGATTCCACATCAGAGCCATCTACGCGGCCCATCCTCTGTAACAAGGCTTGGTCTGCCCACTTGGGCGACTGTAAACACCAGCCTCTGGGTGTTGCTGTGCGCTCTGGAAATAACACCAACTCCAGCTCTAACTCACCACTCCTTGTGCTCAGTTTCTCTGGTTTGTAACAAGGCTTGGTCTGCCCACTTGGGCGACTGTAAACACCAGCCTCTGGGTGTTGCTGTGCACTCTGGAAATAACACCAACTCCAGCTCTAACTCACCACTCCTTGTGCTCAGTTTCTCTGGTTCTTTGGCCTGGTTTTGCTCCCTACCTCAGTCCCCACCATTTATCTGCCCCATTTATCGTGATGATCTGACTGAGCACAGCACAATTCTCCCACACCCTCCTCAGCTCCTCTTCGCTGTCCTGCTTTCTGACTTCTGTCCACACCACCAGACAGGAAGTGCTCACCCCAAGGTCATTAACGGCCTCCTAAGTCTCACGCTCAATGGTCTCCTCTCCATTTACCTGCTCTTCAACATTGCTTCAGTATTTGACACCGTTCTCTGTGACCTCCTTTTAGTTGAGAGCTTACTTATGAAAGTTTCCAAAGAACCTCATTTTAAGAGTTACTTCATTCAAGAAAGTCTCAAGGCTTGAACATGATTATAGAGAGGGACTTCCATAGTTACAACCATTTCCAAATGACAGCAATATTTCCAACTCCAAAAAGATGGCTGCAACACAAAAAAAGGTGGAAGTATGCCGAGTATGATTCTTCACATTCTTAACATGCTCCAGGCCAACTCTATTTTTTTTTTTTTTTTTTTAAAAAAAAGGCCTCATTGGGTCTAAAAAGATAGAATGTGGACCCAAAAGAACACTGGAATAAAAGTTAAAAAAAAGAAGGCCTCATTGGGTCTAAAAAGATAGAATGTGGACCCAAAAGAACACTGGAATAAAAGTTAGGAGTTCAGTACTGAGTCCCAGTTCTGTCACTGACCAGCACTCCATCTTTGGAAGCTACGTGACATCTTTGAACCACAGTCTGTCATCTGTGAAATGGAAACAATTGCCAGACTGTGAACTATTGTGCGCAGGAATTCATTGCACACGTGTTGGTACCCACAGAGCCTAGCACTTTGCCTAGAACATAGTAGGTGCTCAATAAATGTTTAAATTTTTGTTGACTAAATTTTGAAATGATGAATGAAATACCTGCAGTTTATGTACATAAAATCATAAACTCTGATGGTATCACCACCTCATCCGTAAACTGCCAAAACCACCAGAATACCAGTTACTCATTGTGACTTGATTTCTCCACAAAATCATTCTTGATGGCCATGTAGACACATTTCCCCATGATGGGATTGATAGGAGTGAAGCAAAAGATGAGCTAAGTCACAGGTCCTCGAACTCGTGTACATCAGAATCACCTGAAAGCCCAAATTCCTGAATCCCACTCTCATAGAATCTGATTTGGAAGGACTGAGTTAGGGCTCAGGAGTCTTTTCTTAAAAAATTGGGCTCCCTAAGTGATTTTCATGCTGGTGGCCTTTGTCATGATCTGAGAAATGCTGCCCTTGCCCTTCAAGATGCTTCCCTCTCGTCCTGATCCTCCCCTCCCACCTGCCTACTGAAGGGCCCATGCATGGTCATCCATGCTCTGAGTGTCTTGCATTTTTAAGTGTCTCAGCCCAGACCCAAGGTTTCAAATGCATCTAATTGTACTGCTGCACAGAGGGAAATGAGTATCTGTCTCCAGAGGTGGCTGGGTTCTTCCCCAAAATAGTAATTCAGGGATCGTGGAGACGACTCAGTGAGACAGGCTCAGTCCCCTATGAAGTTATGAGTCAGAACATCTTTTTCAGTCTTGAAAGTGATTAGCAAAGAAGAACAGTCTTTGAAACATTGTTTTCCTCCATAACAAAGAGATGAGCATGCACCTATTTAAATTGGGACAGTTGTTATAGAAACTACCTATTTTAAGCGAATGATGAAGCACCACATACTCCACTGAAATGAACAAGCTCTTACTAAATGCACATCTTGGCTGACTGGTCATTCAGATGCGTTTGTCTCTCACCATGGAGACTTTGGACATTGGCTGCTCTGGAGCCATCCCCTTCCCTCTAACACTGGCCTGAGGGTTCCAGGATACTCCAAACCATTTATTTCGCAGACCCTGTTTAAACACAAGAGAGACTGAGTTGACCCCCCTCTTTTCCTGTAGCAAGTGAGTTTAAGAATATAAAAACTATAAGCCTCTCATGAATTGTGTCATCTCAGTAAAAGAAATCATGGACCTCCTTCTTTGACCCCCTCATGCAAAGGAAGAAGAAAATCCTGAGCCAAGGCTGCAAGTCCTCTCAGTGGGATCTTCAGGAAGTTTCCTCCATGTGCCTGAATGACTTGAGGCAAATTTTCTGAGACCTCCTGCCCAAGCAGGAATGTTCCCCTTTCTGCTCACCTCCCTCTTTCCCTCCTGCTCCCCCTACCATTCCAGTATTTGGAAAGTGCCACAAAAACCCCTTTTGGAAGAGACACTTCAGACTGGACTGCTTCCATATCAGGTGTCTGTGGCAAACTTTCTGTTAAGGGCCCGACAGTAAACATATTAGGTACCACTGTTCAACTCTGCCATAGCAGGAAAGCAGCCATAGACAACACGTAAGTGAATGAGCATAGCTGTGTTCCAGTAAAACCATGTTTACTGAAGCATATGGAAAGCTGCACTTGGCCCATGGGCCATCGTTCGCCAAACACTGCTTAGTAGATGCTGTTGTGTGCTGCCTAGATCCTCCCCTCCAGGACTAAAGTCCTCCTAGCTCTAGGTGCTGGGAACTGTGGAGTCTGAAAGCTCTCAGTGGAGTAACTCCATGTAGACTGCTCGAAGCTAAAGACAGCCACCTTGCCCAAGGTCTATTCTGTCTTCCCAAGGGCAGCCCATGTCCAGTGATTGCTGATAGGGACTATAAAGGCCCAATCCAGGGCAACTCTGGAAGGCCATTCCAGATCCAAAGCTCCCTGTAGATTGACTGAGGCCTTTTTTTCTGACTGCATGGCAATTCGACTTCCCTCTCCTTCCAGACTTGCTTCCAGCATTTTCCTAACGAAAGCAAAGCCCAATACACTTTCTACATTTATATCTCAGAGCCTGCCTCCGAGAGAACCCCATCTGAGACAACCAGTGTCCCTCTGCTTCCACCCTGCAGCCCTGGCCCACACTGATGGGCTTGCTTAGCTCCTTTCTGGTCCCTGTCATGCTGGGTGGGCCCCTGTGCACATGTGGCCAACAGAACTTCCAGGTACTATTCCTTCTGGAGCACAGTTTCATCACTCTGCCTGGGCCGTAGCCACTGCCACTAGTGTGGGTGCTGCCACCACAGCTCACTCAGGACAGCTGCTCACAGGAGACTTTCAAACTGTGCCCTGTATAAAATGCAAATTCTAGAGCCTCACACAGATAATATGTTATAGTAGATTTAGTGTTGTGCTTAGTCATCTATACATATAATAAGCATTAACAAATAGCACTGGTGATTCTAAAACTGGTGGTTTATGAGCCATACATTGAGAAACATTGAGCACTGCACTTGACTAGCTACTTCATAAATAATGATTCAAGAGATATTTCTAAGCACCTACTATGCTAAGGGAGTTACACTCTAAAACATGTTGCTATGTATGTACAAGATATACACATAACAAATTAAGAACAACTAAATCAATATATGAACAATCTGAGTTGCACATAGAACTTCAGAAGTATGTCTTCCTTGAGGATAAGAGACATTCATAATACATAAATGAAATGAAAACAGGATGAGAATGGTTGAACTTGGAAAAAGGTTACAAGTTCAAATAGGAATACTGGGCAGGCAGATAAGGTTAAGGCATGATAGAGCTGGATGTCATGTATTTAGGGAACACTCGAGACTGCAGCATGTCCTCTCCAAAGGGGGCGAGTGAGACGCATATCCACCAACTGTGAAACGTAAGAACGGGGAAACAACAGTATTGCCATCATCTAATTTTTTTAGAGTAGCCTAAAACTGGATAATTGTGATATAAAATCTACAGGTTTTAAATATTGGCTCATACCTTTTCTTAAGTCTGTGAATTCAGTTAGACCCTCAGGTCTTCAGTGGTAGCTGCAGTATTCTGGCAAGTAAGGGAATTGCTCTGTTTGTGAGAGGAGGTATTCCAGAATTCTCAAGGAGTGTGGTTAGAGGAGTTCTGGGGGCCATCTTTGCAGGAAAACATCCTTTCATGAGGCAGAAGGGAATGGAAGCAGAGGTTTATAAGGAGAACCAGAGTTCAGACCACACACAAACAGTCCTGGGAAGAGAGTTCAGTGAGGGGCACAAAGAAAGTATGGCTGGAGATCAGACTGCATCAACCCTGCAGAGCACCAGGGCCTCAGCCCAAAGCAAAGAAGGTGGCTGCCCAAACAGAGGCCAATGCCAGCAGAGGTGGGACAGGGGCCCAGCCCCACAGGTCCCAGAGCTTGGAAAGGCTAGAAGTCACTATGGGAGTTAGGGCCAAAGTTAAGTCATCTGATGCCAGTAGGTACGATATACCCACCCAGGCAGCAGAGGCCAGGGTATCACAGCCTATAATACAACCGTAGAAGATGTTATAGTTTCAAACTT
>NW_007731722.1:126219-128589 GCF_000696425.1 Galeopterus variegatus
CTTTTTTTGTTTGTTTTTTTTTTCCTTTTTGTCTTTTTTCGTGTCCGGCAACGGATCGCAACCCTCAGTGTCGCCCCCGGACCAGACCGGGACCGGCAACGGGAATAGTTTTTGTTTTTTGTTTTTTTGTTTGTTTTTTTTTTCCTTTTTGTCTTTTTTCGTGTCCGGCAACGGATTGCAACCCTCAGTGTCGCGCCCGTACCGGACCGGGACCGGCAACGGGATCACAACCCTCGGTGTTGCTCCCACACCTCGCTCAGCCAGTGAGCGGGAACCAGTCCGTATGTGGGATCCGAACCCTCAGCGGGAGCGCCACCGCACTCCCAAGCAGCGCACTGTAGCAGTGCACCACCGGGCCAGCCCGCCATCATCTAATTTTTTTAGAGTAGCCTAAAACTGGATAATTGTGATATAAAATCTACAGGTTTTAAATATTGGCTCATTCTTTTCCTTAAGTCTGTAAATTCAGTTAGACCCTCAGGTCTTCAGTGGTAGCTGCAGTATTCTGGCAAGTAAGGGAATTGCTCTGTTTGTGAGAGGAGGTATTCCAGAATTCTCAAGGAGTGTGGTTAGAGGAGTTCTGGGGGCCATCTTTGCAGGAAAACATCCTTTCATGAGGCAGAAGGGAATGGAAGCAGAGGTTTATAAGGAGAACCAGAGTTCAGACCACACACAAACAGTCCTGGGAAGAGAGTTCAGTGAGGGGCACAAAGAAAGTATGGCTGGAGATCAGACTGCATCAACCCTGCAGAGCACCAGGGCCTCAGCCCAAAGCAAAGAAGGTGGCTGCCCAAACAGAGGCCAATGCCAGCAGAGGTGGGAAAGGGGCCCAGCCCCACAGGTCCCAGAGCTTGGAAAGGCTAGAAGTCACTATGGGAGTTAGGGCCAAAGTTAAGTCATCTGATGCCAGTAGGTACGATATACCCACCCAGGCAGCAGAGGCCAGGGTATCACAGCCTATAATACAACCGTAGAAGATGTTATAGTTTCAAACTTGGATTGACATGCCAAGGGCTTGTTGCAATAACATTTTTGTTTGCTTGGCAAGCCAGTGGCGATTTTATTTCAGAAGATAAAAGAATCGATATCAGAATTGACATATCTGAAGGAAAATAAATTTAAAAGATTAAGCAACTTCCTTGAATGTGTCTCATCTCCTAATGATGGATATAGTTTTTAATTTAAGGGCAAAAATGGAAAGAGACCCAGATGCTAGCAGACAATGTGACAGGTGTCAGTGTCCTACCCTGGTTTACTCATTCTCTAAAACAAAATGTTGGAGGGGATCATCCCCCAGGTAGCTTTAGTGTGAACAGAGGTCATCTAGATCTGAATATTTAGGCCTTGTTTGCTTGCAAGTAATAGAAAACATAACCCAAAGTGGCTTAAGCAAGAAGGGATTTTATTGTCTTATATCACTGAAAACTCCACAGGGGAAATCAGATACAAACAGAGGCCAATGCCAGCAGAGGTGGGACAGGGGCCCAGCCCCACAGGTCCCAGAGCTTGGAAAGGCTAGAAGTCACTATGGGAGTTAGGGCCAAAGTTAAGTCATCTGATGCCAGTGGGTACGATATACCCACCGAGGCAGCAGAGGCCAGGGTATCACAGCCTATAATACAACCGTAGAAGATGTTATAGTTTCAAACTTAGATTGACATGCCAAGGGCTTGCTGCAATAACATTTTTGTTTGCTTGTTTTAGTTGGCAAGCCAGTGGCGATTTTATTTCAGAAGATAAAAGAATTGATATCAGAATTGACATATCTGAAGGAAAATAAATTTAAAAGATTAAGCAATGGGCCGGCCCGGTTGCGCACTGGATAGCGCGCCGCTTGGGAAGCGCGGCGGCGCTCCCGCCCGAGNGCTTAAGCAAGAAGGGATTTTATTGTCTTATATCACTGAAAACTCCACAGGGGAAATCAGATATGAATTAAGCAGGTCTTCAGGGATTTTCCCAGAAACGTTTCTTTCACTTTATTTCTTGGCTTTGCTTTCTAGGCATTGACCCCAGTCTTAGCATACACATGAGAGCAACATGACTGCAACACTGCAAAGATCTACATCTCCCCAATTAAAGTCCAGTAGAAAGAACACTTGCTTCTATCCCATGTCTCAGTGATAGTCTAAAGACATCTCATTGGCTTAGTAATGAACTTGTGACCCAATCAAAAATCATCTTGGTAGCCAGAAGGCGTGCAATGAATTGACTGGCTTAAGTAACACGTTCCATTCTAGAGTTAGAGAGCAGAATTATACTAATAAAATCCCCAAAGAGTTGGTGTTAAAAGTGAGATGGACAGACACTGGATGCCAAAACAAAGGCAAACAAAATCTGACCTTGTGACTTCATTAGATGCAATATGTTATA
>NW_007731722.1:130516-132318 GCF_000696425.1 Galeopterus variegatus
TCACCCCAGTTAGGATGGCTAAAATCCAAAAGACTCAGAATGATAAATGCTGGCGAGGTTGTGGAGAAAAAGGAACTCTCATAAACTGACTTTTAAAACACATCCCTTTGAATAGGCTCGTTAGGTCACACAAGATACTATTCTCATAAAGATGCAACAGAAGAAACAATTATAATAATCTACCTTGTGTTGGTGTGTAGATCATTTTCAAATCCTTTAACATATTAAACAAACTCTGTCTTGTTAGTTTTTTTTTTTTTAAATCAGAAAGCCTCTCTCTGTTAGGTACTGAAAGCAAGAACTAATCCAAAGAAAATGTACCCTAGCTACTGCTTTGCGGTCTTTAAGTATAAAGTTACTCATTCTCCTAATTGGGACTGTTACCTGTGATTTTTCACTCTAGAAATAGCTTTGTAGACCTCAAGAAAACCAGCTGATAAGCATGAACCCAATCCTCTCATTAGTGATCAAAATGAGAAGATTCAAAGGCACATAAGTTTGGGGAAGAAAATTGCCTAATTATATTTCATAGTTCAGGAGAGACAATAGGATAGAATTTAAGATAGGGATTTTTAAATTAGCAGCCAGAATTCTCTGCTTGCATTCTTCATAACCCCCCAGTCTCTGGAGAAATTGCTCACTGTGGAACTAAGGGACAGAGGTTCCTAGGACTTCTTTGCCTTTGCAAGTCTGAAAATGAAGGCATTGAAAAGGCAGAAAAGTGCAGCCACATTCTGGCAACAGTCAAATCTCTCCCCTTGATTCTAGCTGTTTCTTTAGAAAAGTTTTGGGGTTACCTGATGGGTGAGCTAGCAAAGCTAGCAATTAAGTGGATCATGAACAGCAGGCAAGACTTCCTGTGCAACTCTCTATTTCAGCTTGCTTAAACCCACTACCTGCAGCTACCCTGTAAAAAGTAGTGACAGCACAAAACTTCGGAGATTCACAAAAAGGAAGAAATCTGGGCCATGTTTTGAGATAGTGTCATTAAAGTTTCCAAAGCACAGAAATTCAGGAAGGCTATCGTGCAGATGGTGTGGGTTTCATTAATGTAGAGTTGAAGTCATAGTTTTCCCTACTGCCCTACCATGATGCTAAATATGCTGACTACACTTCTACTGCACAAGCAATACACCAGCGTCTTGTGTCTCAGTGGTGGTGATCTTGCAAATTTAACTTGATTTTTTGCAATTAATCAAGTTGTAATATTTAATTTGCTGCAATTTATTTTGCTATTGAATTTTTTCAACATCCCATCTTTTGTAGAAAATTCAATAGTAAATATAAAACATCTGCAAAATCAGGGCAAAATTATTATGGGTCCAGCTTACCTTGAAAGAGCATCACAAGTTTTTTGTTTTGTTTTGTTTTTGTCTTGTCTGTGAAAAAGAAAGAGACAGAGATGACATAAACCCCGGGTCTGCAAATCCAACACCACACCACAGGTTTATGAGCAAGATATGCAGAAGAGAAATCTCAGAAAAAATGCATTTTCTTTTCCATGAATTTAGGTTGGCTTAAAGCACCTAAATTTATGGTATGTTAAGTGTTAAGAAATCATTTGCCAAAACAGCAAACTATGTCCCATGGGTCAAATCCAGTCAAGTTTTATTGGAACCCAGCCACACTCACTCACTATGGCTTCCTACATACAACAACAACAGAGATGACTAGTCGTGATAGGGACTGCATGACCTGCAAAGCCTAAAGTGTTTACTATCTGGTCCTGGAAAAACAGAAAAAGTTTTTCCAACCTGTAAAGTAAGGCAAATCATAACTAAAGCCAAAATGTTTCATTATTT
>NW_007731722.1:132525-146188 GCF_000696425.1 Galeopterus variegatus
TGGAAAAACAGAAAAAGTTTTTCCAACCTGTAAAGTAAGGCAAATCATAACTAAAGCCAAAATGTTTCATTATTTGAGTTATACTAAGTTTCTATTTATTCTGTCAGAGCTAGGGCTCAGATCCTTCAAACCCATTGTACAGACTGGGTCCCCAGACCCCTCACATGCCACACTGGGTCACCAGACCCCTCACACACAGGTCCATGATAGGTAATTGGGAAAGATCCCAGGAGCCGTTGGCAGATGACACGAGGTCAGTCCTCAGCAAGGGCGGCAGCAGCTTACAGGTCCAGCAGCTTACAGGTCCAGCAGTGGTGGTGGCCTCATGGAGGGTCCTGGGGACACTGAGCTTGCAGCAACAGCCTCCAGCAGCAGTAGTGGCCTCCCTCTTGGCCCACCCTGGGAGCAACCCCGGGGGGAGGCAGCGTGAATCAAAGCCACTCGTCCTTTATACTTAAGTCATAACCCAAGACACCTGGGTGCACATGTGCAATTACCTTAGACCATAGCCAAGAAACACCTGGGCACACATGCCTATTTACATCAAATGCTCAGCAAGATTCTAAACATCTGAGGGGCCCTGACCATTTTCCTATATTTTCCCAACACAACCCCATCCCAAAGGGTACAAGCAAATAGCCTCTTCAGTCTCCTATCTCAGCATCCGGTTTCTAACACTCCAATGGCAAGAGCAAGTCAGGAAAGAGAAACCAAGAACCCATGCACCCAGGAGGAAAATGGAGCGTTTCCCCTTAATACTTCCAGCACAGCACACAGGGTCGCCCATCCTAGGCCTTCCCAGGGCAGGAGACTCCACCCAGTGAGGTGACAGCTCCAATCCAGCCCTCATAAGAGACAGGGCTGCACTAGATAAACCTAGAAAGGAAACATGCCCCAATGACTAGTGGGCGTGGTAATTAGTTGGATCACTTTATTGCCTCACCTCATATTTCCATTCTCACATTCCTCCCAGCTGGGTATCTTCCCCACCTCACACAGATATGCACTTTCTCCACTTGCTACTGTTCTTTGTATTCATCTCTCAAAGAATAGATATTTGCTATAGTATATTAAGAGCTATGTGCATGAAAATTAAATATAGAGCAATCTCAAAAATTTTACCTTTCCCCTCTCCACACCCAAAAAACTATTCTTCCTGACACGGTGTCCCAATAACCACCTGGCTTATAACCCATTGTATTAGCAATCCTTCTCCTCAGGACTTCTGTGTGTGTGTGCTACACTGGGGGGTGGAGGGGAAAAGGAAGGGTTAATTACCCCCACCTCCACCCTGAGGCCAACTCCGGATATACCTCTACTTGGTTTGGTATCATATAGTGTTCTGAAAAATGACAGTCCAGTGAGAAATACTATTCACTCTATGACCATCTTAAAGATTTGCCATGTACTTAGCATATTAAGGTCTCTAAGAAGTAGTGCAATAGAAACACCTGTTTAACTTTGTTTAACCCAGTATATCAGGCAGTTATTGACACAATAGTGCTAACTAGCAAACAATTCCCTAAATTCCAAGGCTTACAGCAAACATTTGTTCTCACATTCACAAATCTGCAGGTTAACTGTAATTCGGCTGATCCAGGCTGGGCTCTGCTGGGCAACTCTGCTCAGGCTGGGGGTCAGCTGGGATTGGCTTTGGGCTATCAGTTGGACTCAGGTTGGCTTCCAGGTCCCACATGAAAGGAGCAGCAGCTACCCAGGGAAAGATTTTGCACGAGCACCTTTCAAGACTCTGCTCAAGTCAGGTCTGCTAACATCCCATTAGCCAAAGCAAGACACGTAGTCAAACCCAAGTCCAGGGCAGGCAAATATATCCCACTCCCCACAAGGATATAACAAGAGCATGGTGTGTAGTTCTATTACCTCCTGGCAACCCACTGGCTTTCTGGAGTTCCTTATATCCCACCTCGACTCCACCAATATTTCAACTACCATCCCTAGTACTTCCCAACTTCTTCTGACCACAGGACTCTCTTCTGACTACTATCTACCAAAACTAATTCCATGGAACACACCTCGTGTTAATCTATTTACTATTGGCTGTATCAATAACTATGGAATGAGGTTTGGTTTCAAACAGCGAACGCCAGACTGTTTCTACCGTAAGAGAAAAGAGGAAAAAAAAATATCTCAGACCTCATTCTCTCTAAACATTTATGTGCTTTTTCTGTACAATACTGTTTCTACCGTAAGAGAAAAGAGGAAAAAAAAAATATCTCAGACCTCATTCTCTCTAAACATTTATGTGCTTTTTCTGTACAATACTAACAGAAAGAACCTGAAATTATAAGACTGGTCTCACACAGAATTTGGAAATTTTCCCGAGACTATGCCAGGAAATGACACAGAAATCCTTTGCAGACTGTGTGTCCTCCTTTGGGGTTTGCAAAGCCACGTGTTTGTCTCTTAGAGTTGTCATGCTTCCGACTCACGAGGTTAGATTTACTTCAGTAATTGTCCAGCTCTCCTCCTGGTCAGCAGGAGCCTATGTTGGGCTATGGATGAGAGATGCTGGCTTTTTTATCATTTGTTTGGTTCTCAGTTTCAAGGAGATCTAAGAGGTAGCATTTTGGATGAAACTAAATTAAGAGGCCAGCAGACAAATGGTGGTGTCAACTGAATTGGCTCATCACATGGGCAGAAAACAAGCACTGAACACAGAACAGACATCTAAGGCACAGCAGTTGGGTCCAGGACTGGGAGCAGGGGCTGGGGAAGGCATTGCCTAAAGACAGTTCTGTAGATCCTACAGCCCCCTGACCTTCCTGGTGTGTGAAAAGAACATGGGTCAGTTTGGACCAGTTATGAGCCACCAGGTGGAACTGGGGGACACCACAAATTAGACTTCACGATTTTTTTATATTTAATATAAGGGGCTAATTTTAGATTAGAATATTCTAAAACACACTCCAGAGAACGCAAGTTCTATAGTATGCTAATGGGCATTACATAAAACAGGGTTCCATGGTCAAATGAGTTTTGGAAACTGTGTTAGATAAGGTTAGAGGGATTTCTTGGCAGGATTTTGCAGAACCTTTTTAATGATAATGTTGATTGTCTCTAAGAGGAGTATATAGTTCACAGCATTTTCCAAACTAATTTGATTATGGACCCCTCCCTTTTAACACACTCTAAGTATGGATATAGTGACACACATGAATTAAGTTTGCTTCCTACTTACAACTACACATTATCAGAGTAAAGATAAGAAAGAAAAACTTAAATATAACAAATTATATTGTCACCAACCTAATCATTTTTTTCACCTCATCTCTCATTATTTTCTTCTCTTTTTTGCAAAATGTAAAAGAAACAATATTTTCATATGATTAAGTAGTTTTTTCTTTTGCATTTCCTCACACTGAACTTCCTATAATCTACCAGAAACATCTATTTCCTTTGAGAAGGTTGATGATTATTATAGCAAGCGTGCGAAAAGATAAACAGTTTATATTCTGCTTCAAAATTCCAAAATAGAATTTTGCAACGACTTAATGGTTTATAAAAGCAAGGCTTTTCAAGAGAAGAAGGATTCTCTAGATCTCTTCACTCCCCATTAACTTACTAAGGGCTAGCCCTAAGTGAGCGAGAGAATACAGTTTATTCTGCACCTGAGCTTCTCAAACCTTAATGTGCACATAGGTCACCTAGGGACCTGCATTGTTAAGAAATGCAGATCCCAATCTATTAGGCCCAGATAGGGCCTGAGATTCTGCACTTCTAATAAGCTCCCAGGTGATGCTGCTGCTGCTAGTCCATGGACCACATGTTGAGTGAGGATATACTGTAAGGATACTCCTTGTATGTTTGATGGCTTGCCATGAGGCTTGCTGTCCTAGGGTAGAAAGAAGATTAGATATAGAGGGAGTGGAAACCCCAAAGATTTTCCCTTTCAACCCAAGGGATGGTGGCATTGACAAAGGAGACAGAGGAAGACAAGATGTGCCTTCATTTCCCCTCTCTGGATTAGAGTTCCTGAGACCAAAGGTGTATTAGAAAAGGGTTGAGGAAATTTCCAGAAAGGAAAAGACTTCTGTTCAGGATGTGTTTGACAATGCTAGAACGAAAATACACCTCAGTCTGCCCCTGCACCAGTGTGAACACTTGGCCTCAAATCAAATTCGATGATGAGAGAAAACTAGACAAGGCCTCAGTTAATTCTCCAAAGCTTCCTTCCCATCCCATGGATGGTACCAAGAGCTTCCCAAAGTTCCTGAAGGTCAGTCTGGAAAGTTTCACAGAAGGGACCACAACAGTGGAGTTCCAGCCAGACTTCACGGATACCCACAGGAATTCAGCACAGAAAGAATCAAGGCAGGAGCTAGGTGAAGAGGGAAACCTGGTGTGATGAGAGGGGCCAGACCACTGGAGTAGAGAAGCAGAAGACGTCAGCAACAGACATCAGCTGAACACCCCTCTGATGGAGCTGGTTGACCTTGGAGTTCTTCATCCCAGGGTGCAGCCACAGATCCGAGTGGTTCCAGAGAGCAATTGACAGTCCAAGAATCCCATCCTCAAACCACCAGCCAGGGTGCAGCCCAGCTTGACCCCTCTTGGTTCTCTGAAACCACAGATCCGAGTGGTTCCAGAGAGCAATTGACAGTCCAAGAATCCCATCCTCAAACCACCAGCCAAGGATACATAAGCCACGCCCCTAATGCACCCGCCACCACTTTGAAGGGGAACAATGGGTGAGGACAGGGAAAGAGTGGACATTCTATTCAAAAGGAAATAAGCATAAACCAATAAATACTGTTTAAATGACTGGCCTGGACTTACTAAAGCCGGATGCAACTGTGATTTCAGATTTGTCAATTACTTCTAACAACTCTCAGCCATTTGTAGGTATGAAATACCTCTAACTGGTTAATTTCCTCCCATCCAAGTTATCCCTCTCGTTTCATGGAGCTTCAAACAACCGACTCTAACTTCTCTTTTCTCCTCCTCAAATAATGTGTTATGGATGCCCTGACACACTGAGGAACATCCTAAAGGGAAATGCCTTCTTGAAAGAGCATATCACACTATTGGGCATTAAATGATTAAAAAGTACTGTTTCTGAGCTCCTCAAAACTCATGCTGCCAGGAAGAAAGGTAGAGGTATGATCCAAGAACCAGCCCAGCATCCTTCCTGCTGCCCAATGAGGAACATGCTTTCATCTTGGCTCCCAAATGGGAAACAATTTAACCTACTAACGGGATTTATCTCAAGAATTTAAAACACCCCCTCCCAAACCAATAGCAGAAAGAGAAAGACTAATTACTACAAAACACCTACACATTTTCACTTATACCTACATGCACACGGAGTAACCTGAATCCTAAGTCACAGCAATGCCTCTTAGCTAAAAGCACCTCAGGGAGTGGAGAAGAGGGTTTCTCGGGACCTGTGTGATGTTTCCCTTGGTGATGGGTGGTATGTCCCTTCCTACTTCACCCCAACCCCATCTTCATTCCTATGAGAATCACTATGACAGAGAGCCACTGTTACCAACGGGAAGGTGTTCTATCTTTCAAGTTGCTCAGACCAAAATAATAATAATAATGATAATTAATAATAAGGTTGAGAAACACTCTACATTGGAGAAACAAGAGCTGCTGTGTCACCAACCCAAATACAAGCTAATGCTTTGCAGAGTATATTGGAAGGGCAGCAAGCCCTTTATAAAAATTAATCAAAAAGGACATGATATTTTAGACAAGTGCGTAAACAAAGACAAAAAGACCTATTGATGATTAGTAATAAAAAGCAAGATGTTAACATCCCAGGCGAGATGGGATGTACAAAGAAAGTCTACCTACTGAGTCATAACTACTCTCTGGACCATGATTATAAAGGATAATACCAGAGCAGAAGACAAATATCTTGTGTCCTTAATTATACAACTGCCTAGTTACCGTACCTGGTTCTCACTGCAGAATTCTCAACAAAACCTTTTATTATCTTCATAAAATCTAGACATATTCTTACATATGCAGACAGGAACTGATCAGATCCCACCCATTTACTGTCAAGACTACGGTGCCCCCAATGGAAGGAATCAGGCATCATCTCTTTCCAGCAAACTGTAGCATTGAGAGCCCCCCGTTTCAGATGCATGGGACATCAGTGTTCACTTCCTCCAAGTGAGTGATACCCTCTCATTGCTTAAAGAAGCTGGACTCTGCTCCTTCCGAACATGTCGGAAACCAACCAAACCAAAGTTCACCAAAGGTCAAATCAGAGTCTTTATGCTCCAGTCCAGCGCTCACCCAAGGCACTGTGCAGACAGCTGGCGGCCACCTCACACGCCTGCAAACTCACTGAGCTTCTCTCTCTCGGCTCATGGAGTGTCCTCCTTGCCTTTCTAAATCATACTCATCCATTAAGGCTCAGATCAAATTTCACTTCCTTAAAGAAGCCTTCCTCAGTCACTCAAAGCTTCATTGATCTTCCCTTTCACTGACTTCTTGAGCAAGTATTGATCGTACATAACTGCAGTATTTAATCATGTCCTGTCTGGTATTTCTTCTTTGTTTATTTGCTTTAATACTAGGGAATTTTCCAAAAAGAATTCAAAGATCTCTCTACCAAAGGTTTCTCAAATAAGGAATTAGGTTCCAGGTTTTATAATAGTCTGGTTATGGTTTTAATACTATGGTTCTTTGTCAGAAGCCGTACTGTTGCCCGATCTTATCAGGGCAATAGTCCCTGGAATACTGTGAGTCAGAATAACCACCTCAGAAGAAGCTGGGACTTCCTGACAGCCCACTAGCTTCCTGATGCGCCACCGTCCCACTCCGACGCACCCACCGCTTACCCTGCTCCTGACTCTCCAGCTTGCCTTCCTGACTCAGCTCCTCTCCTCCACCCACTAGCCTGGGCATTGCCTTTCTCCTGAGGGGTAACTGCTTCTGCTGCAGCCTCAGCATTCTTCGTATAGGGCTAAGTTTCAGCCTGTCCAAGTTAGACAAGTCCTTAGCAGACACTCCCTGGTGGCCAACTCTTGGCTGCTGTTCTGACGTCCTCTGACGTTAATAGATAACCTTGGTCCACCGGCCTCCACCGCGCCATTCGGCAGCTCTCTGCTGCCCCCTCCTGGCAACTTGTGGCACCACGTCAGATGGTTCAAAGAACTCAGCTGCCTTACCCTTCACATTCTAGTTAAATCCTGTGGATTTGGCATGCCTATTGACAAATGGTCACTTAATATTACAGGAGAGAGACTTTCAAGTTTAACTACTATTTCTTTAGCACTGAACTTGCCTAACTCACAATCAACTAGCCCTCCCTTTAGATACCAATAGATCTAGAAGTCTCTCTTTTTTTTAAAGTTTATTTATTAATATATATTTTTTTACATTCTGTGATGTTGCCGGGGGCTAGGGGAAAGGGGAAGGAAATAGGGTGGGAGAAGGAGGAAGGTGTTGAGGGCTGTGGCACCCTCTTCATTCCTGCATGGGAGACCAGGGTGCTTCCTTTGGTTGCTTGGTGGTCATCACTGGGCTGGTTGTTGGTGTCAGGGGGCATGTCGAGGCCCCCAGCCCTTCCTCCTCCCTGGCTTGGTAACCCAGAGGACTTCCAGTCCTTCTAGGTTTTTTAGGTATTCTTCGGTGATGTGAGACCTTTACTAGTTAATATCAAACTTTGTCTCTGGTCTGTGGGTATTTTCTTTTTCTATCTGTTTTTTCTGTATTTTCTTTTTCTATCTGTTTTTCTTTCAGTTCTGTGTTAGATTATTTGCTGTTTCTACCACTCAAACCCTGCACTGGGACTAATTTGTTGTCCTTTGCTTACTTCTAAAATGGGGGAACTTCCTATGGGAACCAGTACTTGAGCTCTGTGGTTGAGCTAAATTGCTGCTTTGCTGTTGATTCCCTAGGGACGGCTTTTTGTGCAGCCCAGATTTTAATGGTTGACTTAATAGGTACTTTTGGGTCCCCTGAGATCCAGTACACCTGGGTTGTATAGAAACTCTGGTCTGGGCCTGAGTCTCCTCAGCAGACTCACCCTATATAATTCTATACTCCTGACCAGTCTCCTCTGAGTGGTCCTACACTGACTAGGGGGCAGATCAGCTGTCCTTGCTGTGCCCCAGTGTTCCCCTGGTGGGCCCATCTCCCCCATCGCCCGTGCTGCAAACACTTTCCATGGGACAAGCCATCCTCCGGTCTCTTGTGATGACTCACCAGCCTCTGAGTGGCCCCTTTTTTCAGTTGTTCTGACTCCTCACTCCTATGTGGGTCCACAGGAACCCTATTAGTGGTCTTACTGTCCTGAGGGCCTCCAAGGCTCTCTTCTCCCCTCCCGCCTCCAAGCAACTTCATATGAAGGGCCCAGCTGCGGCTTTTTCCAGCTCTTGCTCTATGCGCTCAGCAGCTCCAGCCTGGAAGTGGTCAGGATTTGAAATGGTAGGAGCAGTCCTTTCTCCCATTGCAGCTTCTCCTGCCTTCATGCACTCCATAGGTCTCTCCTCCTCTTCCCCTGATGTCTAGCAGCCCCAGCTTGGCTGTTGTTGCTTTTTAATAGTTGTAAATTGGTTGATTTGTGGGTGAGAGTGACACTGGGGACCATCTATTCCACCATCTTGACTGGACTAAGGCTCTCCTAAAAAGCCAGCCATCTATATCAGACTTTTACTTATATTTATTTTTCATATATATTTTATATATATTTATTTTTATTTTTACTTTTGTTTATATATATATAGGAAATGTTAGTATATTCAGGGTCCTGAAATTTTAGGCAAGTCATTATACTGCTCTCTCTTTCTGATTCTTCTTCCATACAATAACAAGGGTTAGAGCTGATAGTGCACAACAGTAACACACAAAGATTAGTTTATATGAGAACTAAACTTGTTGGTAAGCTTGTTAAAAATTAAAATTTCTGGGTATCACTCCTAGAAACTCTAATTTTCCAGTTGGGGTACAGAGATTACATTCTTAACCAGCACAGGTAATCCTAATGCAAGTGGTCCGTGAGAAACAGTCTACCAACCATCTTCTATACTATTATTCTATTCCTTAATTCAGCCAAAACCACACACTCTGAGGTTTAGAAATAGAGTATCAGCCTAACAAGGACCAGGGGTATAAACAGGCTTCCGTGAATAAACATCTTTTATAAGCACAATAATTATGAAAGATTCTCTACTTGCTGAGTGATGATTGCAATGCCCAAAATATTCCTAACACCAGCACCTGATGTAAGAGGGTATTGTAATTTAATAACCCTCTCTTCCATAATTTATCACACTGGAACTTGCAGCACACAGAGATGATAAATAACTGAATCAGCATATATTTTAGCACCCAAGAGACAAGTAACTGCTTTTTAGAATATACTGTGGTATCCTTTGTTATGCCTGGAGACGTGAACTTGAAGAGGTTTGTGGGTTTTTAAATTTTTTATTTGATTAGCCAAATGAAGGCTTATCAGACTAACTGGGCTTCCTAATATTGTTAGGGAGACACCAATAAAGAAGATTTTTCAGCCAGCTCCCTCTGCTGAAAATGTAGTTTCACTGTATTTCAAGGATAGCGCTTGGCAGCAGTACTTCTCAAACTTTAATGTGCATTTGGATCCATGGAGCTCTGTTAAAATGCAGATTCTGATTCAGCAGGTGTAGAGCAGAGCCTGAGATTTGCATTTTTAACGAATTCCCAGGAGATCCCAATGCTGCTAGTCTGCAAACCATACTTTGAGAAGAAAGGCTTTCTTTAGGTTTCTGCCATGGAGGCAGGCTACCTGCCTTATAATCCTGCTGTTACCATTTATTAACCAGTTTAGCGCAAGTTGTCAAAGGGCTATTGTGAGAATTAAAAGAGGAATGGCTGTAAAACACCTGACAAGTGGAAACCCTCTCGTAAGTGCTCATCCTTATTGCTGTCTGACCATACAACTGAATGGAATAGCTGCAGCAGATTGTGATCACTGTTTTATGACATTCTTCTCATCTTTTCTAGATCATCTTTCCACTTGTGTCTACAGTCTTCACTGCCCCAAACTCTCTTCACTTATTGGCACAATAGAAGAGAGGGCAACGTGATAAAAGCAAAGAGAGAGATGTGAAAACACTATGCTGCTGAACTTGATGGTGAAGGAAAGGATCATGAGCTAAGGAATGCAGCTCTAGAAGCTGGAAAATTTCAAGGAGGCAGAATCTTCCCTAGAGTGTCCAGAGAGAGCATGGCCCTCCCAACACCTTGAAGTTAGCCCAGTGGGACTGACTTGGGATTTCTAGCCTCCCGAACCGTGAAAGAATAATACATGCACATCATTATTGCACTTTGACCTATCGCTATATTTTTCCTATTTCATTAAGGTCTCATCAAGATTGCCCATTTTTATTCACCTCACTAGAATGCAAATTCAATAACAACAATGGCCTTGTCTATCTTATTACCTGCTGTATCTCTAGCAGCTAGAACAGTGCCTGGCACATTGTAGGTGCTTAATAGGTATTTGTTGAATGAATGGATTACAGCCATCACCTCATCATTCCCTGACTTCAAGAGTCTGAACATAATTCTCTGAGCTCAGCAATGTTCTTGTTGACCCAAAACTGTAACTAGAGATGCAATTGGATTTTGAGAGGAATTACAGGATGAGTGAATACAGGCAAAACCACTTCTGACTGGCCACTGACAAAACAACATAAAGGAAAAGTGAGCTCTTACTTATAAGCAGCAAGTCATTATTGGAAAAGGAGAAGAAATGAACATTTATTGATCACAGACAAGGAAACTCAATCTGAGAGGTTACAAAACCTGTCCAAAGTCACAAAATAAGGATTATTTTTCAGCTTTACATAACCAAAATTTTTTTACTATATAAGTGGTTCTTTTCACAGTGTGCTCCCTGGACTACCAAAAACACCTCACCAGGAAACTCGTAAAATTGCACATTCTTCAGCCAGCCCCAGACCTGCTTAACCAGAAACTCAGCGAGTGCGGCTCAGGATCTATGTCTTATCAGCACCGCACTCTACCAAGTGAGCCATGGGCCGGCCCAGGATCTATGTCTTAATAAGCTTTCCAGCAGTTTCTGTGCACACGAAAGTGGGAGAACCACTGTATTCTACCATGCTGCTCTTAGCACCTTCAAACCTATTCCTAGAAATATTTAAATAGTTAAATCAGAGGGCCCAATAGTTACCCTAGAGATAGACTTGCCTGATGTATAAAGCTAGGAGTAAAGAGAGAAAGACTAGAATTTTTCATAGGATGGAAGTTGGAAAGCCCAAAATTATAAACCTGGTCCCACCACCATGCCACCTTGCACCCCCTCTCCCACCCTCAGCTCCCCAGCCCTCCCCATCCCCTGCCTCCATGAATGATTTAGCACAATGCACAATGTATACCTTGGGGCCTGAACATGCTGTCAGAGTTAAGGGAAAGCTGTGAACTATGGGGATACTCTGAGGGGGAAAGGCAGGGAATATTATCTTGTGGAGGAAGAGAACACTCTTTTATATTTACTATTTTATGAAGTAAGATAGAGGTGAAAAGTGGGATCTTGGCCACAGAGGAGATATATGCTATGGTCTGAATGCTTGAGTCCCCCCAAAATTCATATGTTAAAACCTAATCCCCATCGTGGCGATATTAAGACATGGGGGGACTTTTAAGAGGCAAGTAGGTCTCGAAGGCAGAACACTAATGAATGGGCTGAGTGACCTTATAAAGGAGGCCCGAGACAGCTTGTCTGCCTCTTCCACCATGTGAGGATGCAGCAAGAAGTTGCCGTCCATGAGGAATGGATCTTCACCAGACAGCAAATCTGCTGGGTCCTTGATCTTGGACTTCCCAGCCTCCAGAACTGTAAGCAATGAAATTCTGTTATTTGTAAGTTATGCAGTCTAAGGTATTTTGTTATAGCAGCCTGAAATGACTAAAACAATATACTTTAGGACAGGAAAGGAAATATAAAATTAAAGGAACCATAGTATCTAAATATTGCACGGAACTTGGAATTTCCTTTAAAATGCTCCTACAAAATGAAGGAGGATAGGAGAATAGATGAAACAAGATTGGCAGAATGTTGGCAAATGTTCGAGCAGGGTAATGGAAGTTCATTGTAATTCTTTCCACTTTTGTATGCATTTTTAAATGTTCCATAATAAAAAGTTAAATATATATATATATATATACACACACACATATCCACATATGTGTGTGTGTATAGATATAGATAGTTATAGATATGAGTGGTAAGAAAGCACTGCTAAGGGCAATTGTTGGAACAAGGAAGAGGCTAGAAGTTCCAGGAACTTATAATGCAACGACCCCATGGTTTTGGTCTTAGGATGGCTGCAGTCAATCTCACCTGCAGTTTCCAGAATGATAACAAGATAATGCATTGACCCTAGCAAAGAAAAATCCCCATATTCTCACATTCAGCATTGCCATGAAATATTTAAGTGGGATATACTTATATTAAAATTTTATTTATCTAAAATTCAAATTTTACTGGGTATCCTGTATTGTTATTTGCTAAATCTGGCACCCCTACCAATATTCTATCACCCAAACAGAATCTGACACCATAGTCACACATTCATCCAAGTATATTTTCTACCTCAATTCATGTCGCTTCTCTCTCCTGTTCATCCTCTATCTCTTCATTTCTTTCCCACTATATTTTCACTTCCTTTTTCTTTCCTGGTGTCTGTATCTTGTGGTTAATTTCCTTCATACTAAATCTTCTTAACTCACACAAATCAGTGGAGCATTTTCTCAAAATGATACCCATTGGTAACGAACCTAGATTCAAAACAAGTTAACAGGTCACTGATGTTGGCATTTTCTGAATAACTGCATTTCTTTCCAGTACTAGAAATCCAAAGTCAAGAATTTAGGAAGGTTGAGGAAGAAAAATGAAAGGACAGAGAAGAGGGAGCCAGTCCAGCCCTGAATCCCCCCACATCAGAGAGAGGGATATTTTTAATTTAGCTGTTTACTTGAGAAGTGAATCTAGATAATTAATTATTTTTTAAAAGAAAAGGCAAATTTTATTTTACGGGGAAGTTAAAAGAAAGACAGGAGAATCAAGAGTAAGAGATATTAATGCACAGAGCTCTTTTGCTAACATTTGATAAAAACAAAGACTTTCACAAGTGTTTTAATTAAACCTCAACCCCCCTAGGTGGTGGGCGGCATGACTTATTATCAGAGATTTACTAAGAGAGAAATAAGCTCCGTAGGGTGGTGGGATTAAATGGAATTCTCACATTAAGGTTTAGAGTGTAAGAAAACTGGGCTTTCGATACTAAGAGTAGGATCCAGGCCTCGACCTCTGTATTCACTGGTGCCACAGTGCATCAGCTAGGAATCTTTTGTTTGCAGGTCACAGAAAACAGGTATTTACTGGGTCTTATAACCAAAAAGTCCGAGAGTTATCTGGCTTCTAGAGTGACTTGATCCCAGGGGCCAAAACTATGTTCCCGATCTTAGGTACTTTTCTCTTTTTCTCAGTTCTAACATCCTCTGTACTGGCAACTCCATTCTCAGAACAGTTTGCCTATTATGGTTTTTAGTGCGTAAAAAAAAAAAAAACCTTCAATTTTGCATCCTTTCAGGTTCAAGGCCTGCAAGAAGTAAACAGACAAAAAAAAAAAAAAAAAAAAAAAATTCCTTTACCAAAAAAACTAAAAAGAAAAAT
>NW_007731722.1:147066-151189 GCF_000696425.1 Galeopterus variegatus
AATTTTGCATCCTTTCAGGTTCAAGGCCTGCAAGAAGTAAACAGACAAAAAAAAAAAAAAAAAAAAAAAATTCTTTTCCAAAAAAAAAAAAAAAAAAAAAAGATTCCTTTACCAAAAGAACCAGAAAGAAAAATCCTTTTGAGAAGCACTGGTTGTACATGAGTTGTGATTCATTTCTTAATCAGTTACTGCAGAGAGAGAAATGCAACTGCCTGATTGGCTTAGGGCCCTGAGCCAAATATGGACCACCCCAAAGCATATGGCCTATAATAAACTCCAAAGTGACTGTTTCCTGCCTTGTGATCAGACCTTTGTATTCTGAGAGGTGGCACAACCAACTGGAATTGCTTAGACCACCAACCTCCTATATATAAAGAGGAGAATACTCTTTGAGTTCCCTTAAGAAGAGTCAGCTCCTGTTCCTTAGAAATAAACTCAGATATGAAGCAGTGTGAGATTGTGAATGGAAAAAAGTGTGGATATCAAGGTGTAACACGTCCAAAGCATACCATGAACATCCTTCAAACCCAGGCTGCAATGTACTGCCAGGAGCCCTTGCCAAGAACTGAATGGAAAACAAAATGGAATGAAATAAAATCCAGAGGCTACATAGGAGAGCCCCATTATACTGCTGATATCAAGGGCCCAAGTAGGCTAAGGGTTTAGCTCTTCAATTCCCCAGGAAGGTGTTAGTAACCTGTGGCTACCACAGGATTATGGGGGAAATCCACGCTTTGTCTTTATCACTTTCTCAGTTGCCTTTCTGTAGTTCTATTCCATGAAGACTAATCAAACCAAACTGTGTTCAGTGAGTGACTGTGATAGATATGGATTGCTTTTAATCCATCCAGGATCTATTTCCCCCTTTTTCTAGTAAAAGCATCCAGTTTTTCTTTAGATGACCACCCATTCCCAATCTTGGTGTGGTTTGAATAGGGTGGAACCAACTCCCCAGATCTAGAAATGAGCAAAGAATGAATGCCCAGCCGAATAAGAGAGTTCCATGGTCATTGCAATGATGACTGGTTCAGAAAGAGGCCAGTGAGACTTCATCACAGGACTTTTGCTGGAACTATCCAGAAGGCAAACTTCCTTTTGTCCTGGGGATTGCTAAAAGGGAAGGAGGTAAGCTTGCTCAACTTGTCACCACTTGTAGAGAATCTTCCTGAGAATAATGTTAACAAAGAGAAAAGCAGATCCAAGACAAGAAGAAAAACAGATTCCAGATAACATGACAGGGGAGATGAATCCAGCCATGTTTGAAGGTTTTACAGTTAAGTTGCTTTTTTTCTAAAACCAGTTCGAGTTGGATTTCTGTCACATGCAACAAAAAGAGACAAAACTGGGGCCGCTGCTAGCCCAAATACACTGATGTAAGGATTAGGGAAAATGCCCGCCCTGGATATGTACAGCCATGCATGTTTAATGCTCAGCAAATTAATGGCACATTTGTGCACATTAGAAAAAGGCTCGCTTTCCTCTAGGCACATGCAGCCCAAACCAGGGTGTTCTGTGGCTTGTGGATAGCAGGCTGGATTTCAGCCACCACTCACTCCCACAGCTGGGCAGCTTTGCATAATGCTCTAACTGAA
The DNA here is from genome assembly GCF_000696425.1 of Galeopterus variegatus. Classification (NCBI taxonomy): domain Eukaryota; kingdom Metazoa; phylum Chordata; class Mammalia; order Dermoptera; family Cynocephalidae; genus Galeopterus; species Galeopterus variegatus. The sequence continues at coordinate 148,659 of NW_007731722.1, forward strand.
TGCATTTATGTGGCAGCCCTGAGCCTGGCTGACATAGGAAAGGTTCAAACCTATTAACTCAAACTAAGCTCTTATTAACAAAGTCATTGACTCTGTCAGGACGTGTCAGACTCACCAGTTTAGAAACAGGCAATAAAGGGATGACCAATGCACCAGTTATCAATCCAGACAGTAGAGGCTCAATAAATGGCTGAATTCTATAATTATAAAGAGTTGAGACCCCTTGCATATTAATACTGACATGGATTAAGTACTGGAAACAAACAGAAAGGACTATCCATCTGCTGGGTGCTGCGGGGCACCTGGCCAAAGATAAAGGCTCACCTCTGTAGTCTACCAGAATGGCCTGCAGAGCACAGCATCTTAAGAATTGAGTAGTATGTGGCAGGAAGCTTTCCCCAAAGACTGACTGTGGTGTTTTTAAAATATGCCCATACATTTTTGGCACTCCTCTCTTCAAAAGGTAAAAACTAATTCCCCTCCCCTTGAGTTTGGACTGCCCTTAGTGACTTACTTCTAAACAATAAAATGCGACTGAAATGATGGTTTATGACTTTGGGGAAGAGATCTTAAAAAGCATGCTTTACTCTCTCAGATGGCTTAATGTAGGGGAAGCTAGGTGCCATGTCACAAGGACACTCAAGCAGTCCTATGGTGACATCTAAATGACAAAGCACTCAGTCCATTCACCAACAGCCAGCACTAGCTTGCCATCCATGTGAGTGAGCCATCTGGGAAGCGGCACACCCATCCCCAGCCAGGTGTTCATCCCTTCCGGAGCTCAACTGCAGCCTCATGAAAGACCTGAGCTTCAGCCTTTAGCAAAGCTGTTCCTGCATACCTGACTCTCTGAAACTGTATGAGGTAATAAATGTTTCTTGCTGCTTTAACCCAATAAGTTTTGGGGTAATTTTTAATGCAACAATAGATAACTAGTACACTGATTGAAGAGCAAGACTCCAGCCGATAAGAGTAATGAGAGAGTCAGGCAGGACCCCAGCCCCCGAAGAAATGGGGCACTGAGCTGGCAACCAAGACAGGAACTCAGGGATGGAAATTGGGGTAAAGTCAAAGCTAGCAGAACTGAACATTTGGTTATGAAGAGATTCTTCTATTTCCCCTGACTTGGAGTCCAATTGCTGCAGAGCCTGGGGCAGGACCGAGCTTGGAAGTTGGGCTAGTAGAGGGCCAATCCTCCTGCAGGGGTTGGAACTGTTAACCTAAATAACAAACAGAAATATTCTCTAAAAGAATAATGAGTTTAATTGGGGATATAATGTTGCAATGGGAAACACATGTCCTAGTAAACTATGTGCATATTCAGGGAGGTAAAGGAAGACAAAGGGTTTTAAAGGGCAAATGATGGAGAATCACATAATTGTTTGGGGATAATTATCCTTGGCTATGAGGATCAATAACAGGGTAATGCCAGTTCAAAGTCGGACACCCCATTTTTGGACAGGTATCCTCACAGAAATACTTTTGTGTAAGGTTGCAATGGCCTTTGTGTGAGGCTGTGATTTTTCAGCATCCTTTGTTGTAATTTTTGTTATCAGGCATTCAGGCATGAGGACCTTCCCTTCACGGCCTTCCTGGCTCTATTCCTCTGTTTGTTTGTTTGTTTGTTTGTTTTTAACACAAGTGACTCTATTTTGATACTAACAACTTTCACAGAACCTACTAGAAATATTGGCTTCCTGGTCTGGCTCCAGGAAGACTGAGGTCACAGGGGCTAACCTTCACCAAGCTGAGTTGTGTGGAGCTGGCACACAGGTGCCAAGGAGCAGGTAGAAAACACACCATATGTCAGATCCAAGGTCATGGAATGAGGCCAAAGATGAGGGATCAAAATCCGAGCTGGAACCAACTGCATAGCTGAGACAAAACGTAGTAACAGCTCAGGATGCAGGCTAGAAGGGGGGAAACTGAGTCAGATGGGACCCCAGGGGTTGGCTATGGGAGAAAGGGCTGGGTAGGCCAGGTTAAAGGCTCAGGCTAAATCAGTGGTTCTCAAACTGATGTGCATCAGAATCGTCTGGAGGGCTTCTTAAAACACAGATTACTGAGCCCCACCCCAGAGGTTCTGATTCTGTAGATTTATGGGGGGATCTAGTAATTAGCATTTTGACTAGTTCCTGGCTGATGCTACTGCTATGGATCCACTTTGAGAAGCACAGGGCTAAATAATGGGGGATTCAAGTTGAAGGGCTGGGATTATGGAGAGCCATGGGACCGAGTCAGCCACAGCGCGAAGAATGTGCAGAGGAGATGCCTTAGAGGAGAGAAACAGTCGTGTCCCCTGGATCTTATTAGACATCTGCATGCGCCCACACACAGCCCCTTCATATGTCTTAGGCCCCACTCTGCTCTACGCTACTCCTTTCACCATTGAAAATGAAGTCAATGAGAAATAAGACTGGCTATCATTTATATGGCAATTACTAGGCACCACACATTCTGTTGGCATATCATTTAATTCTGACATCACTCTTAGTAAGGGGAATACTATTATTACTCCCAATATACAAATA
>NW_007731723.1:0-6800 GCF_000696425.1 Galeopterus variegatus
CTCCTAGAGCTGATTTCCAAGCAGCACCCTTGCCAGTGCCATTCTGGTTGGCTGTTAAATATTTTAAATGCCGTTTCTGCTTAGAGATTAAGGAACACCTTCATTATGGAAATTCTTTCAAGAGGAACAACTCTGTTGATGCAGGTCTGAAATATTTCAGACACTTCTGTTTTCTCCATGGAATAATTATGTTTTTGTCTTGATTTGTGATAAAGCCATATCTTCTAGAAATTTAACAACGGTGTTAGAGTGGAGCATCCTATAAACTTTAATTTCATCGGTGATATCACATTTGCTCTTTTTTTTTTTCTTTTGGCCTAAGGCAGTCCTCCCTGTTTCTTGAATGGTGGAGTTTTTCTCAACATTTGCTTCTCAGATCAAATGTTACCTTTACAGAGAGGCCACCCTTGTCCACACAATCTAACGTAGCTCATCCCAACATTCTCTGTCACTGTTCCTTTTTTTCCCCATAGTTCATGTCATTTCCTAAAGTTATCCATTTATGTATTTATTTTTGTATATGTGTATTTAATTGTCTATCTGCCTCTTTGCTAGAATATAAGCTTCATGACGGCAGGAGCTTGTCTATCTTTTTCAGTATTGCACCCTCAGAACAGTGCTTGGTAAATGTTAGACATTCAATATGTATTTTGTTAATCAAATGAATTAATGCTGATCTTCTATATTAGCTTGATATCTAAGCTACTAAATCTGACATGAGCACTGAATCATGGGGCGGGTGCAATGGATAATAAAAGAAAAAACACAAAGAATAACTGGACAAAATCTAAAATTAAAGGCCACCCGGTAGCTTAATGTGTTATTTTATCATATGTGGCATCTGGAAGCTCTGCTCTTACTAGTTCTATTTTCATATTGTCAACAAGCTGCTGCCACATCCATTGGAAGTAAAGTATTTAAGCAACAAGGCAAAAGAGTTACTTTTGATTATTTTTTAAATTTTGTAAAGCACTCAAGTATGTGGCATCTGGAAGCTCTGCTCTTACTAGTTCTATTTTCATATTGTCAACAAGCTGCTGCCACATCCATTGGAAGTAAAGCATTTAAGCAACAAGGCAAAAGAGTTACTTTTGATTATTTTTTAAATTTTGTAAAGCACTCAAAAATAGAATTCTAAAAGATAAAATGTCTGGGGGAGGATGGTAGGGTAATTGCATATGATTCAAACCAGAATCTTACATAAGGATTGAATCTGGCCCTTAACATTAAAGTGGTAGTTGAATTTTAGAAAATTGAAATAATGAAGCTTGGCTGAGCAGTAGGTGTACTTGCAACAGCACTATATGATTTGATTTGAATAGATAAGGCAATTTAACTAAATTCATATTTACATCAGTACTCGTCTCCAACACCACCTACAAATTTTATGTTTAGAAGTGTACTATATATTCAGTACTTCTGTGGCAAAAAGGGACTCTGCATCACTCATTCATTTGATAAATATTTTTCAAGCACAAAATGTGTCAGACACTGTGCCAGCTTCTGAAGATTCAGCATAAACACAAAACAGTCTCTGCCTTCTGGTATCCAACACCTACTATAGAAAAGTCACTCTGGCTCAATACTGAGGAAATGGGAAGCTTAAGTGTTACCCAAGTGTGAAAAATTAAAGGGTCACGAGCTATGTGATTAACCATGTGACTGTCACCCAGTAGACATGCAAGTAAAGATCATTAAGAATGTGCGTGCGTGCATGTCTCTGTGTATGTGTGTCTGTGGGTGGGGGTGTTTGTGTGGTGGGTGTGTGGACTGAATTACAGTATAGTTGGAGTGAGGAAAGATATACAGACAAATGCTTAAAAGATCAGGCATTCAATGTTGTCTATACATCTGTGATAAGTTCTCCAGACTTTCCAAGGAAGGAGACTGTCACTAAAGTCTGCCCCGATGGTAGAAACCTTATGCCATTTCAAACAGGCCCCAAGAAATTAAAAAGCATTAAATAAATAGAAAAAAAGAGAAAGGAGCTATGTCATTGTAGATTAGATGATTAAGACTTGGTGGGACCTGGATTAACCTTTAAGATCTCTTGAAATCCAGAAATTCATTGATTTTTCTTTAGGATCATAAAGATAAGGTACAGCTAGATACAGTAGGTAAGGCAAAGGGTATTCTTCAAAATGTGGTCTCTAGAGTATAGCATCAACACCACCTAGAAACTTGTTAGAAATGCAAATTTTTAGACCCCCACCCCAGGCCTCCTAAATCAGATATTCTGTGTAGGGCCTAGCAATCTGTTCCAACAGGCTTCCTGGTTATTCTGAGGCTGCTCAAGTTTGGGAACCACTGTTCTAAGTAAGGCATGTGTACATAAAGGATTAAAACAACAACAACAAGACGCAAAACTAGAAGTCAGCTGGGATTGAGGTTTGGGGCCTTGGCCATGAGTCACTTGCCAAGTGAATTCCAAGGGAGGATCTTTGCAGGCTTTGGGATAGGAGGCTCCGAGATGACCAGGCCACCTGAGCAGCTTATACTGGCTCCCTCTTGATCCATACATTTGTTCTGCTTCTCCTCTGTGGTCATGCTGCTCTCTCCCACTGGATATACTTTCTCTCTGTCTCTATTTAAGAAAAGTAGACCCATTTTTTTTAGGGCCTCCTTAGCATAGAGGAACAGGTAAAGGTGCATGAAAATCAACTACAATGTACATTGAGAAGTTAAAATAAAAAAAAAAAAATAGAAAAGCCTCCTTTTCCCTGAGAACTTTCTCATTCTAGTAATTTTTGCATTGCTTATTTGCTAGTTTTTATTTCATTTATCGTTTAAACTTTTTTTTTAACTGACGAATAACATATGTATAAAAAAAGTGCCAATATCTTACACACATAGCTTGAGGGATTTTTTTACAAACCAAATACACTTATACAAGTCATTCCCATGTCAAAGAAAAAAACATTACCAGCACTCAGAAACACCCTCACACACTGTTCCAGTCACTACCTATCCCCGAGGTAAAGGGAACAACTACCTTTATTTCTAACAGCATATATTAGTTTTTTCAGCTCTTATAACTGTGTGATCTGCTGTCATTTCATCTGACTATATTGTTTGGGTGCAGAGCCCTGTTTTATTGATAATTTTATTAGATTGCTAAAATGCTACTAATAGCAACATTGCATTGTTGAAATATTATTATTAATATCATTGTTATTGATTATTACCACTATCATTACTAATATTATGCTGTGATTGATGAACCTCTGAAGGAAGCTATGCTCTTCGAAATTGCAAGAAAAAGAAGTGTGCAATTATATTAACTACTACCAACCAGGGCAGCAAAAGACAAACAAAGGAAATATGCAAACCCATCTTACAAAAGGCTTCTAGGAATCTTTGTCTTCACTTTCTTGCTCTTTGACACATAATTAAACCCCTTGTTTTCTTCGAACCAACTGGCTCGGAAAAATCTTTTATCTCAAAACACCACCCTTCTGTGCCATCACCCTCTCTTTCTCTCAGCATCACCTCCTAGACATGTCCTGTTCTCCTCCTCCACTAGACTCTCCTAGGATGGGGGAGAGGATAATTCCTCACCTCTCTGTAGCACTGGCCTGCCCCCTTCAGAAATGATAACTGTGCATCTATTTCCTCTTCGATGTTCATCCATGAGACCTTATAAATAACCTCCAAAAGACAAGGATTCGTGTCTTGCTTATCACTGCCATTAACACCTGGAACAGGACCTGACCCATAGCACACGCACGACACAACCTCACTTGAGATCATAAATTTTCTGCACAAGTCATAGAATTTTAAATAAATATTTAAATTAGGAGATTTCTGAATTTGAAATCTGTCTTGGCTCTGCCAATGAATAGTCATTTGACTTCTCAAGTCATTACTTTCTCTGTGCCTCAGTTTCCTCTTTTGTGAAATTGGGACTGTGGAGATTATCGAAGGTCTCGAACTCAACGAAGATGATAAAAGAAATACATGGAAGGTAGGGATTATGGCAAACAGGACTTCCCAGGGTCAGCCTCCACTCTGCTCCAGCAGTTTGTTACAAAAGGAAAACACAAGTCCAATACTGCATCAGACTGTAATATTTCTAGAAATTCTGAAACTCCAGATTTTTCTGAACTGAAACTTGCAGGAAATGGTCACAATCATTTCAACTAAGAAATGAAAACATCATTAGTTGAAAGTGACCCATGGTTTAACTCTTTTTGTTCTTGGGGCTAGGTAAGCAATACTTTGAGCCGTTGATTATTTTATCTTTCTTAACCAAAAACATATTCGAAAATATAATTCAATAAGATTTCTTAAACATAAGGAGAGACTTGTAATGTAAATCTTTTCATATTTCCAAAAGTGTGGGAGTAATAATTTTTCTTTAAAAAATGTCTTTTCTCCCTGTGTATATACTTCTTTCTGTTTCATGGAATTTTAATATCAGAACAATTCTGCATGATTTGATAATGAAGTGATTACTACTCAAATTTCAATAACCATTGCTTTTCCTGGAATTTCAAATAAAATAAATTCAGGTCTACATGTGTGTGTGTGTGTGTGTGTGTGTGTGTGTGTGTGTGTGTGTATATATATATATATATATATAAATATATATAACTCCTCTTAGAGTTAATATTTTCTAACTCATTGGGCTGGCCAGTTTGCTAGGTTGATTAGAACATGGTGTTGTTAACACCAAGGTCAAGGGTTCGGATCCCACTACTGGCCAGTGGCCAAAAAAAAAAATCAAAAAAACCAAAAAAAGTATTTTCTTTACCATTTAATTTAATTAGTAATTAGGAAGTTTAGAGAAGAAACTATATATAACTCCTCTTGGGCTGGCCAGTTTGCTAGGTTGATTAGAACATGGTGTTGTTAACACCAAGGTCAAGAGTTCGGATCCCACTACTGGCCAGTGGCAAAAAAAAAAAATCAAAAAACAAAAAAAAGTATTTTCTTTACCATTTAATTTAATTAGTAATTAGGAAGTTTAGAGAAGAAACTGACCAGTGAAAAGTTGAGAATTTAGGTATAAAACAATAATAGTAGTAGGGGAGTGACTGAGTGAAGTTTAACTTACTTTCTTGATGAAATTTTGAAGTCCTTAAAAATTACAGTTACTAAAATTCTTCTATGAAAGTGAGAAGATAAGAATGTTAAATGTTAAATAAAAAGAGCAAAATACTAAAAGATATTTGGAACACGAAGCTGATTATTTTTTTTTAAGTTGCTGAATTAAAAATACTTGTAGAAGAAAAATACCAAGATGTTAAAAATGGCTGGATTATCAAGGAAAATTATAAATAATCTTTTTCTCTTTTTTTGTCATTTTTCTGGATTATGACTCTATCCATTAAAATTTTATATACATATTTGTGTGTGTGTATATTACATCCTCTATCAAACTTATTGCATAATACAGAACACATATTTATTAATGGAGAAAAATGAAAACCAGCCATAATATTGAACTGGGTCTTATACGTTCATGATTTTTATCCTGAGTTTGCTTCTCACTATGCTTCCACTTTGCCCGGAAACATGCCTTCGCTGCAAATTCGGATGACAGAAGATTTAAAATGAGACCAGATGCTAATTTCCTTAGCATCTTCTCTTAGACAAATAGCCAGATGCTCTCTCGGTGGGGGTTAACAAGCTGTCATAGTTATCACAGAGATTTGAAGAAACACCTAGCAAAACACCTGCAGGAGCACGTAAGGATTAAACCATTTCTGGACGGAGTCCCCAGGGCTAGACCAGGCCCTCACTCCAGCTGTCTTATGTCAGGGAATCTGTGCAGTGTGCATTTGACATCCTGAGAAAACAGCGGTTTAGAAAGAAATGTCAGGGCCAGTCCAGGGAATTCACTTGTTGGCACAGCTTCATTACACTGTTCCAGGGAGAACAAGCTAAAACTACATAGCTCAGAAGTCCTACTTAGAGTTTAAAGCACATTAAAAAAATATTAAAATGTCTTGTTCGATCAGTTTTTACACTTCTAGCCTCATGCAAAAATGAAGGAACGGGCATGTATTCCCAGTAGACTGTTTCTGTTTTTGATCATGAGTGAGATAGATTCAGGAATGGGACAAAATGTAGAATGGATGAGAAGGTATGGGGGAGAGAGAATGTGTGACAGAAAGAGAGAAATCAACAAGTAAGAAACCGCTTGACAATGTTAAGTGCTAAGCAGATGATAAAAGCAGTTGAGACCCTAATAACAAAACCAACTCCCCATGGGAAGACCATTTGAGAGAGCATTCCAGGCGGGAGGGAATGTACTGCGGGGTCATAAAGTAGGAATGAGCTTGGTAGTCATTCGGACGAGATAAAAGGCTGTGAAGTTCTGGTGGGTGAAGAGTGAGCCGGGGAGGAGATGGCCCTGAAGAGGCAGACAGGAGCCAAGTCATGCAGGGCCTTTTAATCCAGGCTGAAAGATATTTTCTTAAATGCCTTTGGAAGCATTGGAGGTTTTTACTTTAGGGACTGGGGTGAACTGATTACCAATTTTCAAAGATTGCTTTGGCTTATGATGACATACTTTTCAATATTTTCCATTTATAGTCTTGCCTTTGAACATCCAGGCTATAATCCAAGCCAACAGACACAAAATGGTGACATGATTAGGAAAAGGCTCTCTTTATAATGCCCATTCTGGACCAATCTGTAGCTTTTATGTGCACATTATCATTGCCCCTGAGCCATAATGGGTCCGAAATTGGAGGCAGTATTCCACCTGAGCCATCATCCAAACCACTTTATGAAGCCATCATCTATATAAGTCTCTAGAGACTCATTCAATTACTCATAAGGCCCAACTTTTC
>NW_007731723.1:8025-8606 GCF_000696425.1 Galeopterus variegatus
CTCTTGCCCTGCCCTGCCCTGCTCTCTTGTGGTTTTTTTTTTTTTTTTCCAGACAGTTTTACACAAAGACTCAACTACTTGGTTCAGGGATTCCAAAGAGTATAAATACAAGTCATTTTCTTTCTACTCATTTGGAAAGAAGGAAGATCAAAGGAAAGAAAATAAAGAAAAGGAAATGTGGAGGCAAGGAGATTAACATAAAGCAGGAATACAGTTGCATATAGTTAAGGATTTCATCTCATCTTTTCAAACTCTCTTTAACTGTGAAAACACTGTTCTTTCTCGAAAACCTGAGAGAAGCTCAGCAATGTTGAGTAGCTCCAGGTGTGAGCACAGAAGCAAGAAGCAGCAACTTAGCATGGAAATGGAAGGTGCTCTGGGACGAGGACGAAACTTACCTGCTATTCCAGTTTCATCTGCCTCCAAACCTTCCTTTTCATGTATCTGTCACATGGAGTTATTCCTGCTCCCCAACATACAAACCTTCCTCACCTTCTGTAGTTCACTCAATCAGAAATGACTTTCTGGGGCCGGCCCGGTGGCGCACTGCTACAGTGCGCCGCTTGGGAAGCGCGGTGGCG
>NW_007731723.1:10175-14865 GCF_000696425.1 Galeopterus variegatus
TCTAAACAGGTAAGCAATTCATTAAAATGGTGACTCAAACCTTTGAACAAACACAGTTACATGATAGGTCGACCAGTAGAAGTCTGGTTAGCAGGCATGGGGTAATAATTGTCTTTCACTCTTCAGAGAAAGGAAACCCATTCACTTGCCAAATGTAATTCTGAATCAGTTCTTCAGTTTGCTGCTTAAATGTAAAATAGTCAAAATATTAGTTGATTAAGTACTTTATTTTGTGAAGCAGGATTCTTGAAGAAGAGAAAATTATATCGGAGCTATAATACTAAATAATAATTTTCATTTATAGCCTACTAATAAAAAAAGCTAAAGCTATTCAAAAAGTGACCATGAATAAAAAGTGTTTTGAATTATAAAAGAATTACATAAAACACAGGAAGCATATTCTCAATCACATCCTTGGTCAATGACAATATTAACATTTTTGTCTTTAATAAAGTAAGGCAAAGGAAAGAGTGGGACTCAAAAGATACCCATAATAAAAATAATGATGTGCCCACTTCCCTGGCTCTATTTCACCCAAAATGCATGAGTAATTCTAAAATCTGCATAGGGGCCAGACATCTATGGGGGACTTCAAAACAATAATTAGAGGTTCCAATAAAAGGCTATTTTAATAATTATTTACATTCCTAGATATTGGTTGAAATTGATGAATTGAGAACCGTACACAGTTTACCACACAGTCTGCACATAATAGACTATAATAACCAATTAAAAATTAATTGGCTAGAAAAAATTTACCGCTAAAAAAAAAGAAAACAATAAAAAGAGAAATTGATACCTACTGTTTTTGTTTTCTAGCAATGTTGTATCAGAGAAAAGATCTGAAACTTTCCCCAACATTTTTAGAAATAGGTTTATAGACTTTTACTGTAGTATTTTCAGTACAATTACATTTGGTAAATGGGGTTATTATGCACTTTTTTAATGTTTTAGTTTCAAAAAGACAAACAGAATTCTTACCATATCTATATTAACTGTGAGTAATCGGGAAGAAAAGGGTAGTTAATCTTCACAAGAAGGGATGGAAAAGGAGTGAATCTATCACAAATATTTCTAATAGAAACAATAAGTTATGTTTAGAAACTCAATAGTTGTGTTTATGTTATAGTTTATGTTATGTTTAGAAATTCACTAGTTTGTGTCAATCATTGTGAGCTGAGTCCACAGCACAATATTATGCAACTAATGTAAGGAAAATATACTCGTAGCAGTAAAGCAAAAGGGTATACTTTTCATGAGCCAGGACAAACTCCTAATATTTTAAGTGTAGCCCATGCAACTAATGTAAGGAAAATATACTCGTAGCAGTAAAGCAAAAGGGTATACTTTTCATGAGGCAGGACAAACTCCTAATATTTTAAGTGTAGCCCACCCAAAAAAATAAATAAATAAAATACAAACATTACCTATCAAGTGAGTATGCCTGAGCAAGGTTTGGCACCTGAAACAAGAAAGTGAGAGATGATGCAACCGGCCTTTGACAAAGTTGGCATCATAATTTGCAACGTAGAAATCTGAGATGTGGTGAAAAGAACAATACAGCAAGAGCAATTCTCTCACCAACCACCTTCCTCTGCTTCCAACACACCCCATAGAACAAAAGACCACAGATGCCCTTCCGATAAGAAGGTGGCAATCCCTCTAACACTATTTGCAGAGTGGAATTGGCACATGGCATGAAGATTGCTTTTCACCAGTGCAGACCAACTTGTGGAAAAGGCAGTCAGCACTTGACAATAAAGTAAAGGCTGCTGGCTGAAAAATATCCCAGTGAAGTGATCTAGACTTGATGGATACTCTCAAATATACATACTCCTTTATAATCAAATTATTGATTATATTCCTTTTTTTAATGCTGTAGTTTTCAATTCTGTAAAATTTCAGAGTTAAAAATCTAGATTAAATCTCTTGAAAAGAGGCAGGGTTTGTTTATAAACCAATGTACCAGGTGCACCTCCCTCTTGCTCTCCCTCTACCCTCAATTCCTTATTTTTACTCTCCTCCCTGGTCTTTCCACAAAGAAGGTCTCTTTATACTCATGGTTTTATACATTGCTCTTTCACCTAAGATGGCATTGGCAGAAAGTAGTCAGTTGCTAAAAGCAACCCATGAAATTCTCTTGTCGAAATAAAATTTATTAACATAAAAATACAACAGTTAATGCAAAAATATAAAATTAATATAAAACTATGAGATATATACAATATACCTATATAATACTTATGATTTCTATTCGAGTTGATGTCACTTTACACAAGCAATATTTTTCTGAAAAATTTTATGTAAAATGTTCAATAAAAGTTTTTATAAAATTTTATATACATTTTATGTAAACCTAAACAATTTCTTATATGGGGTATAAAAGTAAGTTATTTAGAGTATAAAGTTAATCTTTTCTGAAGTCAAGACTCTTTAAAGGTTTATTTAGGCACTAAGAATAGCATTCATTTGCTTTTTATAATGCGGACATTTAAAATATTTCTATAAAGAAACGCATACCTAGAAAGTCAAGATTAAATAGGATGTTGAATAACTGTCTGGTGGATTTAGTAATAGTAGATCTTCTATGAGATAATTATTCACTTTCTTGCCTGAATAATCTCTCCTGCCTTTTTGAGGGTTGGGGGTAGAAGGTACCAAATGTGGCATTTGAGAGCTGTTCCATTTATTTTGGCTGTAAAAGTACTGTGTTTAGAACAAGTATTCTTTGTTGAAGTTGCTTGAGTTCCTCATACTGGGATATGACACATGCCAGTTTGTGCTAGCCAAATTTGCATGGCAAATGCTCAGTGTGGGACCGTTATCTGTACTGTCACTGCTCTGATTCACATCTAGCAAGTGCAACCTTTCAATCACTATTCTTCCTCCCAAATATTTCACTATACTTGTCTTGATCTTTTGATTTTTATTTAGTTCCTCTGCATATGTTTAATAAAAGCATATATATATATTTTTGTGTGTGTGTGTGTGTGACCGGTAAGGGGATCACAACACTTGGCTTGGTGTCGCCCTCACTGCGCTCAGCCAGTGAGCGCACCGGCCATCCCTATATAGGATCCGAACCCGTGGCAGGAGCGTCACTGCGCACCCAAGCGCCGCACTCTCCCAAGTGCGCCACGGGGCCGGCCCTAAAAGTCTGTATATTTTACTCTCACTTCAAACTTCCAAAATATCTAACACTCCATGAAGCTCATGAGCAATTTCCACTTCCAGAAATAGCAAAGCATCCTTCTGAGATGCTGTTAAACCCTGTTTTAATATAGCATGTGTTTATTTAAAGTCAATGCCAAATAACTCCTTAGTGATGGTTTCTGCTTATAGCCAAAAGTTGAATAGGCCACGGAGAATAATTCTAAGACTGAAGGAGGTTGCTCTGTGACTAGTCTCAAGCCCTCTAGGGAAGGAAGTACCAGCAAACATACCCTTCACCTTTCAGGAGTAAGGGTCTTGTCTTCATTTCTCATCATTGGGACATTAAGTCTGTCAAATTCCAACACATTGTTAAGGTTCCATAGGAAACCAGATATTAACTCCATATTTCTCCTTGCTGTGATGGAAGAAATGTACATAGTCATTCACACCTCTTAACATGTGAGATGACAGATGACCTAGCCAGAAAAAGAGCATAACCCACATACAAAGACCAGAAGGCTAGTTTCTTTTTCTATTATCATGCACACATACACATAATCTACTATTTATTTGTGAAGAATACAGGAAACTGCCATTTAATATTGCAGAAAAAACTGAAAACATGAATATAATATATAAATAATGTTTTTAAATGCACACAGTACAATTGCTTGGAAAAAATATTAAGAAAAAGAATTTTGCATATTCTAGCAATTGAAGACTCAAAGGCATTAGGATTTAAAAAGTAAAAGATTCTTCCCCAATTTATAACTGAAATGGAGGAATGTGTTTTTTTTTCCTTCTTTTCTTTCTTTTTTACCTATTTAAAAAAATACTGAGTTTGTTGTATGCTTTTATTTTAATATCTTATCAGAGCTTAAGCCTCCTGACAGTCATCTTGGCAAAGCCACCTGTCTTCAGCAGCAGCAAGTGCTTCTCTTCTCTGTCCCCTGACTGATTTGCATGCTCTCTCTGGTGTCCCCAGCAACAGGTGTCTCATTAGCACCTGAGCGATGCCAGCTTCTGAGGAAGGCTGTGAACTGATTAAACACATGCTCCATTTTTATCTCTTTATGAGTCATTACTTAAAGGTTTTATCACCAGATTGCCACACTTAATTACATGGAGCCATAATTAAATATGAGCATTCTTAGGCCTGCTTTTTAAAATTTTAGTTTAAACTTCAGTGACATGTTTTGCTATTTGCTAATTTAAAGCTATCTTTAAAAGAGCTGTAGGAGGTGCTTATTTTGAAGGGGGCATAGTGTGGGAGGGTTATTATCTTTTTGTACACCAGGTTTTTAATATTTTTTTCTTAATCTCAAAAAAAAAAACCCAAAACAAAAACAAACAAACATAAAAACCCCCCCCTTACACTGCATTTTTTTTTTTTTTGTCTATTTTCGTGTCCGACAACGGATCACAACCCTCAGTGTTGTGCTGGTACCGGACTGGGACCGGCAACGGGATCGCAATCCTCGGCGCCGCGCCCGCACCTCGCTCAGCCAGTGAGCGGGAACCGGTCTGTATGTGGGAT
>NW_007731723.1:15409-16759 GCF_000696425.1 Galeopterus variegatus
GGGAGCGCCGCCGCACTCCCAAGCGGCGCACTATAGCAGTGCGCCACCGGGCCGGCCCCCTTACACTGCATTTAAGGGCTTAAGGAGAATTACCAGAAATAGGGGCAGTTCAATTAGAGCGTGATGTTTGTTTTTATAGGGTACAGAAAACTAGGGTATTATTTGCCTTATAAATTACAATTTAACTAGGAAACCTCAGGCAAAATCTGAATTCTCCATTTTCCTTGTGTTCTGAAGACATTTGTTTATTAGATGAGGACAATATAAAACAAAATTATCCATGTTATCAAGATTATAAACAACGAGATTTTATTTTTCTCCTGATATATTGGTATGATCGATTTAGGCCAAAATTGCATGGTTAAAAGAATTTTATGTTTTGTTTATTTGCTCTAATCTCCCTCTAACTGTTTTATACTTATAACCCAAGACTGAGCTGGAGCCCCTGTCCACATTCCTCATTTGCTAACCCTTGAGGGAACCAGAAGATTTGGTTTTATGGTCATGCTTGTCTGTGGCCTCTGTAGTACACTCTTATAAGGTAATAATAAATCTTTCAATATTCTCCAAATTCTTATGGGCTGTTCGCCATAAACAATTTTATTACTTCTCTAAGACTATGAGCCTCCTTCCTGGTCTAACTCCCTTTCCCATCCTGGGATGAGGAAAATTAGCCACTCCACCTCCTTCTCCCTGCCTTCTAGAAAAGAACATGTCAGATTATACAAACTGTGCAAATTATACAAATTTCCTTACCAGAGATTTAAGGCAATCACATATGGAATTTACAAAAAAGGAGAGCATGGCCTTTCCTTTTGAATGTCACATGAGTAGGCACCTAAAATCTGAGGACATTACAAGAAGGATAGTTTGGAAGATTTCTGCCTCCTAATTAGCACACCCACCTGTCAGGCACCTCATTCTTCAAAGCTCACAGCCTGAAACTCAGTCTTCCTTGGTGGGAAAACTTCTTCCCTCATGTCAGGAAGAGATCTTGCTCTGAATTCCTCCAGGGTTATCCAGGTTGAACAAGTGTCCTGGGCATCAGCTAGATGGAGTTAATGTTTTTTTCTGGATTATGCTTAGAGAAGAGTAGAGAGGATTTGGTGGGGTTATGATGAAGGAAAGGCTGTGATTCTTAAACAAAGGTCCAAGTGGACTCTCCCGATGAAAGTTTTCATTTCATTCTCCTGGCAAGTGAGAACTGCAGGTCCACTGTTTCCTTCACTTGTTGACCAACTACAGTAATTTGGATGTGTTGTATTGCAAATGTGGGGGAAAAAAAGAATCCAAACACAAAGCCTCTTAATCATAACTGGATTCAGAAGAAAAAAAGAAAAGGAAAAAAAG
>NW_007731723.1:17756-19615 GCF_000696425.1 Galeopterus variegatus
TAAGAAGAGGGAGATTAGTGGTCTATGGTCAGGAAGAAACCTGTCTAAAGTTTAGTCATACCGAGGGAAATGTAAAGTCTGTCTTAGTCAGAGTAAATCCCCAGTGAGAGTCAGAGGCTTTGAGAGAATTTGTACTGAGGACACAAACAAACAATAGTTAACCACTAATCAAACTTTGCACCGCCTAAGCCCATACTGAGGAAAGAATAGTTGCCCAAAGAGCAAAGCTCTGACCATGCCATTAGAAATAATGGCTCTGCCCCATTGCATTGGGTGCATCTGGCTCCATCCTATCTCACTTAGCAGCCAGCAGCATCACACTCCAGAGCCAGGTGTGAATGATACGCATTTGCTCTTCAAGGCACAGATAAAGGAAATGTCATTTTAAAAAACCAACAAAACTGAAAAAAGTAAAATTATTTGATACAATTTTATTTGGGTGCCATCTTTAGGTAAGCCCAAATATTTCAGCATCTTTGGTCTTCTGCTCTTTGTGGCTGCTTTGCTTATTGCTTCTGATCCACAGTCATCATAGTCCATTAGAATAATTTAGCTTTATTTTTTCTGTGCCTACATTGGACACAAAGGTTTTGACCAAAACTTCCAAGTTATAGCACTAAAATTCAATCTCCTGGGGCTTAATTCTCGGATAACGCATACATCACTACTACTTGACAGATGCCTTCCCTAAAGATATTTCCTGTCTTTGGGAAGTCATGTTTCTCCATATGGAGTCACTTCTCTCTTCTAGTCTGAGCAGAAGCCTCATTCATGACCTTAGAAGTATTGTGCAGCCTGATTCCTTAAAGGAGATGCTGATGTGAAGAATCTCAATTTTAAATACAAAGTGCTGGCAGTCCTTCCAGCCAGGGAAGGAAGAGACACAAGTTATTTTCTTCCATTTTATTAAGGTTCCTATAACAATGAGAACAGAATAGAAATTAGTACTTCTATAAATTACCTTGCTTTATAATTTTTAATGCCTTCTCTCTCTTTTACCCAGGAAATGGCTCTGGCTTCAATTAAATTATTGTGATTTATATTTTCACTCTGAAAGAAGTGGGTGTGATGGGATATGGCAGAGAGAAATTTTTCCCACTATTTGCAGAAATGTGATTACACAGTTTATTTTGCATTTAAGTAGCACCATGTCATCCTCCTTAATTTGGATTTTAGAGTCTCTTCTTAGGAATTTAATTTTTGTCATGTAGACTAAGTGCCTTGGCAAAAGAATAGACAAAGGTGAATCTGATAAAGTTGTAGCACTACCTAATTCTTTCTGGAGACATTTGTTTTTAGTCCTCAAAGAGAAGTGCAAGACAGGATTAAAAGAAAATAATAAAGTTCTCAAAAAAAGAGAGAATCTGAGAAAAAGTAACGGTTAGTTTAAGAGTGAAGGAAAAAAACTGGGAAAGGAAATCATATTATTAATAACGAAGAGTTCCCACGTTTTGAGAAAAAAGTAGAGAAATGACTCAAAAGTGGGTTTGTAGTGAGAAAGATGGGCTATTGACCAAATAGCAGGAGGAAATAATGAATTAGGAAAAGTGCTCTTGTGTGTTTGGAAAAAGAGATTCATAAGACTGTGAACAGGATGATTTTTAATCTTTGTTAGTTGATCTTAAAAATGCTGAATCTCATCTTTGAAGAGTATCATTATTGTGATTTAATTTAAGGCAAAAATGGCAGACTTTGGAGTCTCAGAAAAATATGTAGGAAATGTACTTTTTATAGCATGTAATTTCTTTAAAGGGCATTCATTATTTATGGTATTCTTGAGATAAATGCCTGGGATATCCAACTGCCTATTGTTGGCAGCAAACAGTCCTCTTCCTGCCCACGCCTGGAGGTCTTTTCAA
>NW_007731723.1:20129-43060 GCF_000696425.1 Galeopterus variegatus
CAACTGCCTATTGTTGGCAGCAAACAGTCCTCTTCCTGCCCACGCCTGGAGGTCTTTTCAAGGAAATTCTTTGAAGAAACACTGTAGGAATTTAAATTTCCACATTTATCTGTTAAGACTCTATGTAAAAGGAGACATTCTGAGGAATTCACGCTACCTATGCTGAATTCAGTATTGGCGGCATGGAACGGTCAGGAACATTTTGGATCTTAGGGGACAGTCGATTTGGCCCTGTTAAATTAAATTACAAGTTTAAACCTGAGGATGCCTCTGTACTTGATTTCTTACTGTGGCAAACTGCAACCTGGCTTGGTACCTAGACTAACTGAAAGCCTATTTAGGAGTACGCTCTTGTAACAAGTGGCTGAGTCTCAGTCAATTGCTGCAGCTGAGCGTCAGTCAAGCCCAGGCGGCCTGCTGATTCAAATAAGGCTAAACACTGAACTGTAACCAATTAAGCTGTCTCTGTTTTCTGTCTGTAAATGTTGTCTGACCACATTACAGCTCCAGAGTTCTTAGAACCTGTTCTGGTTCTGAGGATTGCCCAACTCTAGAATCATAAATAAAAGCCAGCTGAGATCTTTAAACTAAATTTACTGTAATTTTGTTTTCTGACAGCCCTAATAATGCCAGGAGACAAGTGGGAGCCAATTCCTGTTTAGTGTGAATTTTTTTCTTATTCCAAAGATGTCTAGTTTAAATGTTTAATGTAGTATTTTTATTGTGCCTGCTTTGTAGCAGTATTTTTTCCCAGAGATTATTCTATATTTTGTGCGTCTTTATTGTATACATGATTCTATGTAGGAAAAATTCCTAGTGAGTGTTTAATTGCCGATATTTTCATTTTAAAAGCTACTGGAAATAATTTAACATCTATATTTTTCAAATGGTTAGTAGAGGATGCCAAGTATATTGCTATAGAATTAATATTTTAAACTTGTGAAAAAAGCATTACAACTTTCCCACAGATGTGGTAAGCATCTATCATGTTGGTACAGTTCTATAAAGAATTTTCTGCTGTTTTATTTTTCCAGATACTATAAGAGGAAAGAAAGATAAATAATGCTAGAATTGTATTCCTTGAGAGGACTACAATTTGGAATAGAGACAGGCAGACAAAAATATAAGCACACAATGGGTTAATAAATAAGTAGCTGTTATTGAAGTGATTCTTTCACAAATAATAATTATAAACTCTGAAGAAATATTAAAAATCAAAAGTAAAACTTGAAGGTCCAAAGAGCAGACAGATCAAGCCAACGAAGGAGGAATACTGCATGCAGGGGGAAGGGCATGGTGGCCCTAGGGAGTGTCTGGCTTTCATAGTTTCTATCCTGAGGGCAGATATGCCCTGCAGGGCAGCTAAATCTGCCATAAAGAAACCACCATCTTTTGGGCTTGATAAAGCAGAGACAGGAGCTCAGGACAACCACAGGCACTGGAAAGTTAGAACAGAAATAGCTGTGAGTAGAAAGCCAGCGCTGACTCCAATCAGCCCTGCTAAAGATTAATAAACTTAACCGAGGACTGAAGTTGATGCTGCTGTTTCCAGGAGCAATGCAGATATATTACATTTATTATGTCAGCCAGGAACAGAGGATGGCACCCAGTAGGTGTTTATAATAATTATTGAATACCTACTATGTCAGTGAATTTGAAGATAGATCAATAGATATTTTCCATCTGACAAAAAGAGAACAAAAAATTAAAAACAAGGAGGGAGGCACACAATAAGATGTAAGCGCTGTAACATACTGCTGTGTGGACATAGATATTGATACAATTAATTTTGCTGGAGGGTGGATAAAGAACGACTTTTGAGTTGGACCTTGAAGGACGAGTACAGATGCTGGCCAATATACTCCAGGCAAGTGAAAAGCAAAACAAGGAACAGAAGCATTAATAGAGAAAAAGGGAAAAAAAAAATAAAAAAAAAGCATAATGCAGAGGCTTGAGTTTGGGAACAAGCTTAAGGGTGGGAGTGAGAAGAGATGCACTATTGTATATGAGATAAGGAATGGGGTGACAGTAGGAAGCTCTAATGAAACAAGGTTCCCTGAAAGATAACTCTGATTGACGTTGGAGTAGACTTTCAGGGAGATACTGAATCTATGGTTCTGTATATCTTCCAAATGTACATTTTCCACATTTCTTTTGTTAGAAACAAACATGCAAGTAGTATTTACTAAACTATATTTTCCTCGTTTTTACCAAACGCACCCAAATGGTTGATTTTGCCTCTAAAATATCTCTAGAGCTCATCTATCTTCGTGGTTATTATTGCTTCCACACCGCCACCCTGGTCCACGCTGGCTGCCATAGTTCACGGGGATTCCTGCAGGAGCCTGCTTGCATCCTTCTTCCTCTACTCCAACCTATTCCCCACAGAGGAGGCAGAGTGGCTTTTCAAAATGTACGTAAGCACATATCACTCTTTTGTTATAAATTCTGAGAGGGCTTGCCTTTATTTGTAGGATAGTGAAAAATGTGGAAATAACCAACATGGCCATCAATACAGGAAAATAAAAACAAAGATTGCTATATACTTTACTATCCTATGGAGTTGGTTTCAGTGAATAAACAACATCTGCTTGTATCAACATGGATGTATGATAAAGACAATATGGAGTGAATTAAAAAAGTTGCTGATGAATATATGCATTACAATATCATTGATATAAATTAAAAGTCACAAAATCAAGATTATTTATTACTTATACATATATCTGTTTACAAAATATTTTAAAACATGGTTAGTAATATAGCATGTCTTTTTCAAAAAATACTTTTATTTCCTTTAAATATTTTTAAGTTTGTTAGCAAAATTAAGTAAATGTGGCAAAATGTTAACATTCATTAACTATAGGCAGTGGATATATAGATATTATATTTCTGTTTTTCTTTAATATTTAACAATTAAAAATAAAATTAAAAAATAGGTAAAACTTTGGTATGTTATTTTCTTCTATTATTTCTACAAAAATTAATCAGCCTGATGATACCAAGTAAAGAGGGAACATGTATTAATCCATTTATGTTGCTTATAACAAAATACATGGAACTGGGTAGTTTATAAAGAAAACGAAATGTATTCCTTAAAGTTTCTGAGGCTGGGAAGTCCAAAGTCCATCTGGTGGTGGCAACCATGACCCAGGGTCTCACATTGCAAGATGGTGGAAGCAGAGACAGCAGAGAGAGAGAGAGACAGACTCTCCTCTTCTTTTAAAGCCCTCAGAACCACGCCCCTGACCACCATTATTAATCCATTCCCTACTGCATGGTCCTACAATCCAATCACCTCTTCAAGGCTCCCCCTTTCAATTATCGTCATAGGATTCCCCACCCTCTTAACAGCCACAGTGGGGGCCAAGTTTCTAACACATAAAACCTGGGGGACACAATTCAAGCTCCAGTGAATTTTGGGGTGACACAATTCAAGCTCCCGTGAATTTTGGGGTGATACAATTCAAGCTCCAGTAAGTTTTGGGGTGACATAATTCAATCCAGTACAGAAGGTAAGGTGAATTTTGCATGAGAATGTAAAGTAATACAAATGCTTTGGAGAGTACTTTGTCAATATCATAAAATTGTTATTTCTCTATATTTCTATGTATCTACTGTTTCTCTTAGTAGTTTGAAAAAGTTTTGGTCTTGGGACCACTTTATACTCTTATAAAATAGTGAGTGCATCAAACACTTTTTGTTTATGTAGGTTTTATATATTCATACTTTCCATATTGAAAATTAAAACTGAGAAATTCTGAAAATACAAGAATACACAAGCATACATTCTATTAGCCATCAGAATAATGATGTCACCGTATGTTAACAGAAAACTTCATTGTACACTCCAAAAAGCATGAGAGTGAAAAGGCAAATAATACTTTAGTGGGATTATAATTTTTTTTTTTTTTAATCTTCCTGATCTCCTGAAAAGACCTCAGGGTCCCCAGGCATCTGTAGATCACACTTTGATATCCAATGACCCAGAGAAAATATTAAACATGTGCATCAAGTGATATGTACAAGGAGATTATTGGAGCATTATTTGCAGAAGGGGAGATGTGAAAAAAAATTAAAATGTTCATCAATATGGGAATGGATTGATTTATTTTGGTATATTCCAAATTAGAATCCTATGTAGCAATTAAAATACATACATTTGTAGCTCTGTGTATCAGTATAAAGAATTTAGAAGTTTCAAAACTATATTAAAATGCAAAAAAAGGAAGTTGCAGAAGGATGTCTATACTATGTTGCCTTTTACATAAAAATTTTAAATGAAACCAAACAATACTCTACGCAGTATGTATTTATGAATGCATGTATATATATTAACATGTATGTAAGGATACATACCAAGTTAGGTTTACCAGTTTGTGTTTACCAGTTTGGGAGAGAAGAAACAATTGGAGAAGACAAAATAAACAAAGGCTAATTTAAACTTAAATGTAAAAATATCATTTTAACTTAAAAATTTCAAAGGAAAGAGAAAAACCTGTAAATTTGTCAGTAGGAGCTGTATATTTCTAGCCAGAGGTTAAAGAAAACTGCTTCATGGTTTTATAGAATTTTGTGGTGAGTGAGGCAAATAGACACTTGCTGTATCTATTTATAATTTTAGAGCACCATTTTTCAATAGATACATCATTATAGTGAAAAATTAATCCAAAGTGTTTTCCAAAACTCATTTAAAATTAGTTCTGATGCAATAAACCTCTAACTCCTCATTTGTCTTTTATAAAAAAAAAATTTGTGATGCTTTCAGTAGGGATGAATGCCGCAGATCAAGTTTACCATGTTATGGAGTTGATATTAAGACCATTTATCTTAAAAGTAACCTTTTGTCTGTTTACCCAAAGAACTGCTAATCTGGGAAAAATCTGATTAGTTTCATCCAGAGTTAGATTCAATTTAGTGGAGACAAACTTTACTCCTGAGCAAGCAGAATTTCTTCTCTCTTTTTATACTTATCTTCTTTCAATCATTTTTTGTAAGTTCAAGGACGAAGGTAATCACTTTAGTGCAATTGATTAAAATTAGCATTAAGAATGGTCAGAGCCTCCATCGTAGAATAGGTTGTATCCTCTTGTGCAATATTTATTTCACTGTCACTCAGTGCCTCTGATCTGTCATATGTCTGAATAAAGTTGCGTATTAGTGAAGTCATTGTAATCCTACATCGAAACATGCAGTTATTGGGAGAAAATAAACATTTTTTTCTCATGAAGCAAACAGCCCAAACCTCCCTTCTATGTGAAAACCAACCTTTCTCTTTGTCAGGAACACTGCAAGAACAGTTGTAAGCATCTTTTAAACATTCTTTTTAAGAACTCAGTCCATCTTTGAAAGACTAATGGCTCATTCAGTGAAAAGAAATCCCAATGACAGATAATGATCCCCTTTAGTTAAACAATCCCTCTTCTGTTGATGTCATCTATGCTGGTGTTGGAAGGAGCTTCTGAAAAATGCTTTGCACTTAAAAGACACTTTCTCCCTAATGGAAACATTGAACCGTCCCCCAAGTCCCCATCAAAAAAATAGTAAAATAAATATACATTAAATGACCTTGAAGGAGTGGCTACATTTTTCTTATGTATGAGGCTAGTGATCTTCAGAACATTGTTTGCATTATTTATATTCCCAACTTTAACTATGCATCATTAGACAACAGTGTACCACCAATGGCTCACCAGTGCAAACAGAGATCGTTTTTTCTTGGGTTGTTTGCTTTCTATCTTGGGATATTTGCTTTCTGAAGGACTATAAAATAAAAAACAAGATAGACTGCAAGGCACCATCTGAAATAATGAGTTAAACAGGCAAACTATGTGGTTCCTGAAACTTTCTGTGTTAAAGATAAAGAAAATCTACCTTTCTTTCAGTATGAGTGGCTATGGCTTTAATGATCAATTAGAATAAATGTGTGTTCTAATTTGTGGTCAGGCATCATGTAGGGTTTGATCAGGGTCACATGTTAAGGGTCAGTCATCACATTAAAAGCATCTAAAAAGAGAGAAACCATAAAGGTGAAGTGTCCAGAGTCCATGTCCTATTTGGATCTCTTAAATGATCTTGGCAAAGTTATTGTGGAGAAAGAGAAGACACAACCAAGAGGAGGCAGATTTGTTAATGTGCATGAAGAGTTGCTGTCTGTATGGGTCCAGGTAGTGGAGCTAGCACCAATGGCAGAACATAACAGAGAGGACATTTTTACATCAACAAAATGAAGAACTTCCTTGCAGTCTAAAGATATTGTTGATAAGAATATAGACTTACTGCCCTCATTTTACTTATGAAGCTAGAGAAGGATCTTTTAGAGATTTATTAGATTCCTTTATGCATTGGAAATTAAAACGTTTTATCTTCATGTCTCTGAGTTTTGACATATGATCTGTCTTCCTTGTGCTAGAGCACAAGTCAGGCATTGTGAAGTAGTCTTCAAGGTGATCTCCACAACAGTTTCTTTAAAGAAGGGGATGGTGTGAATTGATGAGTAAAGAAATACATAGCTTTCCTCAGAGATCCACAGAAACATTGATATCATGCTGACCTAAGCTGAATTTTTAACCCAAATGTGATATAGTGGTTATTACTATCTTCCAAATTAGTATTTATAGATTAAATATGTGATACAGAGTGGCATGAATTTTACGACTTTGGTTGCTTTATGCATATACATATATTGATCCATTTTGTGTTGCTATAACAGAACACCTAAGACTGGGTAATTTATAAAGAACAGGGGTTTATTTGGCTTACGATTTTGGGACAGCTGCATCTGGCGTGGGCCTCCTGCTTCTACTCACGGTGGAAAGTGGCAGGCAGCTGGCGGGTACAAGCAGATCACATGGTGAGAGCAAGCAAGAGAGGTGGTGCCAGTGTCTTTTAAACAACCAGCTCTCGCAGGAACTAATAGAACAAGATCTCACTCACTACCCCCACCCCCCCAGAGAAAGCATTAATCCATTCATGAGGGATCTGTCCCCATGACTCAAATAGCTTCCAACACTGCCACATTGGGGATCAGATTTTCACATGAGTTCTGGGAGGACAATAATCCAAATTTCATCAATATATAAGACTAAAAACAGAACAAGGATCCTAAAAGAGAAATCTGCAAAAAGTGACCTTTTATTATAACCTGGATATTGGTTTTAGGAATAGAATCGCCATTGCAATTTTCTGTTACTTCTTTTGTAGTCCATAATGCCAACCACTTTTTCTTTCATTAGTTCATACATTTTATAACTTACTAAGCAAGTGTTTGCATGCAAGTACTAAATGCTGTAAGCACAGCAGATAACATGTTTAAATTATTGGCTTATGCAATGATGACAACTGGCAAGTTCAAAATCTGCAGGGTGGGCTGACAGGTTGGAGACCCAGGGAAAGGTAGATGTTTTGATTCAAGTGCAAAGGCCATATTGCTGGAAATCCATGGAAGGTCCAATTTTGTGGTTCAAGTCTACAGGATGTCGATTGGAGACCAGGGAAGAGCTGATGTTGCAGTTCAAAGTCCAAAGGCCATCTGCTGTAGAATTTCTTCTTGCTCAGGGGATGTCAGTCTTTTGTTCTATTCAGGCCTTCCACTGATTGGATAAGGCCCACTCACATAACGGAGGGTGATCTGCTTTACTTGAAGTTCATCAGTTTAAATGTCAATCTCATCCAAAAACACACTCATAAAAACATCCAGAATAATGTTTGATCAAATATCTGGTCACTGTGACACATAAAATTGTAACAAATTGACATATAAAATTAACCTTCACAAGTGGCAATATTTAAGTTATAACATGAATGCAGAAGATACAAGGGCAAAGAACTTCAGGAAAAAGGAAGAGTAAGCACTAAAAAAGGTTCTGAGTTTGAAAAATAGAAAGAAAGCCAATGAGACTGAAGTATATGAGTAAGGAAAGTGATTGAAGGAGAGTAGGCGAATTAGGCAGGAGCAATTATGCAAGATGGTAGTTTGAAACCTTACCTGTTACAATTACATAGGGAGCTTTACAAAAATCTCTGGGGTGTAACCAAAGGATCAGTTGATCTCCATGTAATTCAATGAGCAGAGAAGCGTTGATGTAGACCATATGCTAAGATTTTATTCCAAGTGAAAGAAGGTGTTACTTGTAAGTTTTAAGATGATATATTTCATAACTTTTTAAAAAAAATCATGAAATAATTATGACTGCAGTAATGGCAGGACTCTTTCTCTGATAACAATCATAATTCTGGACAAAATATTGAAAAACAAATAAATTGAATACACAGGAGAGCAAATCAAAGCAGCCAGAAAATGGAATCTGACTGTGAAAAAAGGAAAGTGTGTGTGTATAGCTTTTTCCCTGAGGATACTTCTAAGTGTATATAGTATGGGTTGGCTACAACGAAAGCAGAAAGCTGCAGTTTTATTGGCTGGAGGTAAAAGAGAATGAAGTTTCGGGCTGCTGGAAGGGCTGGAAATTGGGGGTAGGGCAATCCTGGATAAAAGCTATGGAAAGGGAGATCCCAAATCTTTATCTATTCTGCAGTCACTATTCCTCAGACTTGGCTGAGCCTTGAACTGTGCATGCATGTGAGGGAGACTCTAAGAAGCTTTACAGTCAGCAAGGCTGAGGGAGCTGAAGAGAGATTTCAGGTACTGCCCATGGGATAGGTCACTGAGTTTAGAGTTTGAATCCAGCCTTTCTAGAGAACCTGGGTAAACCTCTAGATTTCCTCTAAAACCCTATAAGGATCACAACTTAAGAGCGTAAATGAAGTTCTGGGATGAAGTCCTAGATGAATGCTCAGAACTATGAAATTTGCCTTTTTACTGATGGTGAAACCGAAACTCATCTACAGTAACAAAGCATGAAATAAAATTTAAGGTAATCAACCAATAATTTAAGTGCTGGCTAGGATAAAAATAGATGCATTTCAAAGGTCTCTACAAACATATCATACACAATGTACAGTATACAATAAAAATTACTAGACCAGTAAAAATATCATATAATTTCTACCCATAGTCTTAAAAAGGGGGGGGGGGAGCAGCCAATGGAAATAGATACCAAAATTATCAAAAGTTGGAAATAGCAGAAAATAATTTTAAGTCAGGTGGTATAAATGTGTTTAGGACTTAAAAGAAAAATAATTGTCATGAGTAGACTGATGGGAAATCTTGGGATAAATGTGAAGTATACAAAAAATGAAAATTTTAAAACTGAAAATTCCCATATCTTCACTGAATAAAAGGGGGGGGGGGGAGCAGCCAATGGAAATAGATACCAAAATTATCAAAAGTTGGAAATAGCAGAAAATAATTTTAAGTCAGGTGGTATAAATGTGTTTAGGACTTAAAAGAAAAATAATTGTCATGAGTAGACTGATGGGAAATCTTGGGATAAATGTGAAGTATACAAAAAATGAAAATTTTAAAACTGAAAATTCCCATATCTTCACTGAAATTTTTCACTTTGACTTATCAGAAAGTGAACTTGAAGCCAGATCAATAAAAAATTTATAGTCAGAAGAACAGAGAAATTGATCATAGCCTCAATGACCTTTAGAAAAATATCAAGCAGTCTAAATTACATCTAATTGGAATTCCTGCAGAAGAACAAATAAAGAATGGAATGAAAAAAATGTAATGTGATATAGGCCAATAGTTTCCAAATTAGGTAAAAACTATCAACCACCAGATCCAGAAAGATTAGTGGATATAAAATGGCATAAGATCACTAATGATTATATAAATATTGAGGTTATAATAAACAATATTATGAACAAATTTATGCCAGTAAATTTTGAAACATAGCTGAAATGGGAAAACTTCTTTAAAAGCCTTCCTAAAGAAAATTTCAGACCTAGATAGTTTCACTGTTGAATTCTAGCAAGCATTTAAGAAATGCTTAAGAAATTCATACAAATTTTTTCAGAAAATAGAGGAAGAGATACTTTTCAATATATTTTATGAGTCCAGAATAGCCGAGATAAAAAAACCCTTACAAAGACATTATAAGGAAAAGGAAATTACAGACCAACATCTTTGAACATAGAGTCAAGAGATCCTTTAAAAATATTAGCACATCGAATTCAGCAATATTCAAAAAGCATATATCATAACCAAATTGTTTATTTGAAGATAACAAGGAATACAAATTTAGTTTGACATTTGAAAGAATCTATTTAATTTACTATATAAGTAGAATAAAGGAGAAAAAGACTAACAATCTCAAAGAAAAAGACTCAAATCTTACAATTCATGCCAAAAAGCATTTGACAAAATATAATACCATTTTTGGTTTTAAAATAATATCCCAGCAAACAGAACCAAAGGGAACCTCTTTAATCTGACAAAGGTCATCATCAACTCAAAGTTAACATCACTCCTAATGGTGAAATATTGAGCACTTTCTAAGTGGGCATGATGGGAATTTGAAATAATGCAAGGATGTCTGATCTCCCCACATTATTCAACTCTATATTTGAGTTTCTATCCAGTGCAATAAAGTGAGAAAAACAAGTAAAAGGTGAAGATAACGGAAATGATTAATGATGGTTTATGTAGAAAATATTAAGTATCAAGTAGCTGCTAGAACTCATATAAGAATTTATGGGGCTGGTCTGTGGCTCACTTGGGAGAGCGTGGTGCTGACAACACCAAGTCAAGGGTTAAGATCCCCTTACCCATCATCTTTTAAAAAAAGAAAAAAAAAAGAGAGAAAATAATTTATGAAGATCACAGTATATAAGGTTATTATATAAAAACTGTGTCTTTATATAGTAGTAGCAAAGAACTAGAAAATAAAAATTTTAAAATTCCCTTTTCAATTGCATCAAAAAGCATAAAATCCTTAGGAATACATTTAACAATACTATGCAAAACTTCTGCAAAGAAAACAATACGACATTACTGAAAGTAATAAAATAACTAAACAAATGGAGACCAAAATAACTTTCATCCATTAGAAGATGTCTACTCTCAACAAAATCAATGTATAGATTCACAAAAACCCAACCAAAATTCAAACAACTTTTTTTTCCCAGAAGGTATTAAAAAGCTAATTCTTAATTGTATATAAAAATTCAAAAGTACAGTAATTGGCAATTATAGTAATCTGAGAATATAGAACAAAGTTGGCAGACTTCCAGTACCTGACTTCAAGATTTATAAAGTTATTGTAAAGTAGATGATGTGATGTTGGAATATGAATAAACAAATCAATGGGGGCAGAATAGAGAATGCAGAAATAGTTCTATTAATTTTTGGTCAATTGACTTTCAAATGAGGCTACAAGTCAATACGGTGTTAAAAGAAAATTCTGTTCCAAGCCTGGGTATCTAGGGAGTGAGGAGTGAAGGGGAAAGGGTATGAAAACTAAATATTATATGGGGAATAAAAAAGGATCTTCAACTTGTCTCACTTCATACTCATAAAAACAATACAATCCACATCATAGACTGAAACAGCAAAGCTGGTACTATAAACTTCCAGAAACATAAAAGATTATCTTTATAACCTTGGGGTTGGCAACAACTTCCTGAACAATACACAAGAAAGTACTACTACTGAAAAGAAAAACAAAAAAAACAAAAAAAACAAAAAAACGGGCAAATTGGACTTCATTTAAATTAAAAACCTTTGCTCATCAAAATATATTTTTAAGAAAATGAAAAGCTGAGAACATACTGGGAGAAGATATTTACAATCAATATATATGAAAGACTTGAATACAGAATACACAAAGAACTCCTATAGATTAAACATGAAAAGACTGGTAAACCAGTGCAAAGGAGCAAAGGATTTAAACGGACACTTCCAAAAAGAAAATATATGACTGAGACCAATAAGCACATGAAAATATGTTCAACATCTTCTTGTCATCAGAGAATTGCAAATTAAACAAACTGAGATACCACTCTAGCTACATTTTTAGCCTTTAGAATGGCAAACATTAAAGACTAGCAAAACTAGTACAACTGGAATTCTTATACAGCATTGATATGACAAGTTTAGAAAACATTTGGCAATTTCCTAGAGAGTTATAAAGATGTATTATCTGATCCAGAATTTCTAGTTGTGGGTATCTACTCAAGATAAATAAAAAATATATGCCTACACTTATATTTGTACCCAGATTTTTATTGTACCTTTATTCAAAATAGAACAAAACTGAAAACAAGCTACTGATCATCAATGGGAAAATGATTATACAAATTGCTGTTTATTTACGTAATGGAATTCTACTCAGCAGTAAAAAAAGATCAAATACCAGTACCTGTAAAAACATGGATACATTTCACAAATATTATGTTGAGCAAAAGAAGTCTGTACACTGGTGCATGGTTCCTTTTATATGTGCTCAGGAAAAAGCAAATGAATCTACAGTGACAAAAATCAAAACAGTGGTTGTCTAAGGAGTGGGCTAGGGATTGACTCGAAAGAGTCATGAAGAGTGTAATGAAAGTATTTGATATCTTGATTAAAATGAGTGTATATATTTACTGAAAATCTTCAAATTGTACACTTGAAATCAGTGCATTTCTACTGAATATAAATATCTCAGTTTTAATGGTTGATGTGTAGATACAAATGAAAGCTAGAAGAATTGGGAGGCTGTTTCAGTAGTCTAGACAGATTATGGTAATTCAAGATGGATGTTAGGAATTGAGTGGGGGAGTAGTCAGATCAGGGCTGAAGATTGAAGGTAAAGCTGGTGGGAATTGTTGGATTTGAATGCAAGGGGTGAGAAATAAAGAGGATTCCAGGACACTTCTGTGATTTTGGAAAGAGCAATTGGGTGGATGGCGTTACTCCTTCAGAAACTGTGAAGACTAGGAAAGGAACAGGATTGGAGAGTGAGTGTGTACGATGAGTCGAGGGTTCTGTCATGTCAAGGTTGCAATACCTTTTGCAATACCTGTACAAGCAGAGATACAAAGTGGGCACTTGCATGTTTCAGTCTGGTCTTTGTTAGGTCAGTGAGACAAACAGAATAAAAGACTCGGAGCCAAATGTTATCAAGCAGGGGAGTTTACTCCAGCAAACCTTCAGGGGAAACTGGAAGATCAGTGTTCTGCTCTCCTACAGACTAGCACAGGCTTTATAGGGTTTGCCTGGGAGGGGTTTGGGCAACTATTCTGAGTACTCAGCATTCCCTAAAGGCTTTGTGGTTTTCCTGTTTTGTACAAGATGTTCTTATCAGAACACATCATCCTTGAGGGAACAGGATGGAAAAGGACGGGGTAGGGGGACAGGTGAGTGAATAATCAACATGGCTGTGCTTATGTTAAACTGATTGTGAGGCCTAATAGCCTTCAATGAAGAAGTCAGTTCTGTTTGTAAACATTTGGAGGCATTAACATAGAGATTGTATTTAAGGCCCTGGAACTTCTAAATACAGAGTTGCCAGGTATGTGTTGTATCGTTGTACAGGAATGGGTTTCATGTGAAGAAAAGGTACTAACTAAATGCTTGTTGAAAGCAGTTACAGTGAATGAATAAATGAAAAAGTAGGGTTTTTCTTTTTCTTTTTCTTTTTTTTTCTTTTGGTCTTGACTTCGGAAAATAAAAGACAGCAAAACCAAAATACTTAACTGATAAAGCACCAAACATGAAATGAATCTGACTGAGTATGCAAAATATTTCCTAATACTTGCAGATGATCTATTTCTTTTTCTTTTTCTTTTTTTTTCTTTTGGTCTTGACTTCGGAAAATAAAAGACAGCAAAAACAAAATACTTAACTGATAAAGCACCAAACATGAAATGAATCTGACTGAGTATGCAAAATATTTCCTAATACTTGCAGATGATCTATAAGAATAGCATGTCTACTAATTTTATTACAACACACAAAAGGCTACAGAAGTTAGGATAAGAAGAATGTGATCTGGTTTCTGGCTGTACCATTTGAAAAATGAGAATCTGGGCAAATTGTTTAATGACATCATTTCCTCCTCTTTAAAATTAGGATAATAATCATATGCATAATATGGAATACTTGTGCAGATCAAAGGAAATTTATAGTATAAAGCACTTTATAAGTGTTCATGAGAAATGTAAGTGCTGATCATTATAGGTATATTTCTTTCTGTTATTTATTATCACAATGCAATATCCATTTTCTGCCAGACTTTACTTTCATAGCCATCTTATTAAAACATTAGCTGAAAATAATTACCAGGGCTCCTTGCATTTTAATTTGCATTATCAGATGAAAAAGTACAGAAAGCATGCATCTTAGATGGAAGAATTTAACATAACCTACGAGAAACTAGTGAGGAGAAGTTTCCAAAAGGTAGTCCTGTGAAACTTCATAAACCATGTTACCCAGGGGGATAGCTCCTTGTCAGACTGGCCTGGACTTGCAGACTGAAAATGAGATTCCTGGAGACATTTGAAAACCCTCACCCCAAGCAGATTGCATTCTTCTTGGGGTAGGTCATAAAGAAATTTCACCTGACCTCATACTTAGCCAAAGGCGCAAGCAGAGCAGGGCCTTTGTCAGGAGAATCCCATCAATGCACATGACCTGTCTCTGCCAAGGAGGAAGATGGATGAAGCCAGAAAGCAGCCATGCCTGGACACATTGAAAAGGAGATGGCCAGGGCTGCCTCAGCCAGAACTCTGGGCATGCATCTGTGATCCAGTAGTGAGTCACTTCCCCCTCTAGCCCAGGTGGTAGGCAGCTCTGGGTTTGTACAGCTAGGTCAGATCGGACAGCACGGGGGTATCACGAGAAGAGGGAATAGCATGGGATGTGTCATGGACGCAGATGCCAAAGCAGCTGCTTCAGGCTGGCCAGCCAGACAACATTACATGATGCTAGGACTCCGTGAAACACAGTTCGCAGTGACAGTCTCCCTTAGAGCCTGGACAGCTCTTTGTACTTCCCAAAGTGCTTGTAGCAACGCACAGCTGGGTCAAGTGGAAATGCACTGGATCTGTGTTAGCAGACTTGAATTTGAACTCTTGCTCTATGCTTATTAACCTGTGACCTGGTGCAATATTCTCTCTCCTTGTTCTGGTCAGTTATTCATGTGTAAAATTGGGGAATATTATTACCTATTTGTTAAACATAGTTTGAAGATTATGTGATCCAAGTTATAGAATGTCTAGTATGCAATTTGGCACACATTTGGTATTCAAAATCAGTTAACCCAATTCTGCTTATTCATGCTATGATCTAACCCAATGCTGCCTAAAAGAAGTATAATGCAAACCACATAAGCAATATAAAAATTTTTATAGTCACGTGAAAAAAGGAAAAAGAAACAGGTAAAGTTAATTTTAATAGTACATTGTATTTAACACAACAAATCTACAATGTTATTTTAATAACTGATATAAATTATTAATTAATACCTTTGATTTTTGTTTACATCTAAATTATTTAAAGTAGAATGAAATTAAAAATCTAGTTCCTCACCCTAACTTGCCACAGTTTAAGTGCTCAGTAGTCACATGTGTCTGTGGTGTTGGACAGTGCAGGTCTAAAGAAGTATCAGATGTGAGGCAAAAATAGATGCAGAAAGAATAAAGTTAGATTGGCTGAAATTTGCTAGCTGCTAAGACAGGAAAAATGAGATGGATTTATCAAAAACGGTATTGTATCTGGTGCCTTGAGTACAGGGTTATCATTTTGTAGAAATAGGAAAGTAGGAGTAATTTTGAGGGACAGGTGGATTGGAGATCAAAAGTTCAATGATGTATGTCCTGAGATTGATATGATATCAGGAGACCTCCATAAAGATGTCAGGAAAATAGACATGTGTGTCCACAGTGACCTCAGACAAGAGTGGTTCTTTCTAGTCCAGGGGTGGATGCCAAGGTTGTCATTAGAGAGAAGAATATGCAGTGGGAATTAAGTAACTTTAGTTTGCATGTATTTAGGTTGTGGATGGAAAAGGAGCCAAACCAAAAAAGACACAAGAAGACAAAAACACAGAAGAATCAAGCAAATGTAATGTTACAGAGACCAAGGGTCAAATGACCTTCCAGGAAGCAGAACTGGCATGTGGGGTGTCTCTGCAGAAAGATGTGGAGGAGAGGAGACAGAAACAGTTCCAGGAGCCCCCACGATATCACACCTCCTCACAGCCTCTGACATTCCTGTCCTCCCCACCTCTTGTCACACCCCACTGTCATCTCAGGCATCCTCTGTCCGGCTCCAACAGTCACATTAACCAAGAAGACAAACAGCCCCGTCATTTGTCCCCCTGCTTGTCTTACAGATAATTTTGATGATTTGGTTCTTTCATTTGACTTGTTCGTTCATTGAATTTATACTTCTTTTTTTAACAATCAGAATTCCCTTTATTATTATGTTTTTAATTATTGAAACATAATTGTTCGTACATATCTATGGTGCAATACCTGTGTGCAATACGTGCTGCTCAAATCAGGATAATCAGTATATTGAACGTTATACAAAGTCTCTGAGCACTTCTGAGCAGTAATTGACTCTCTTGGGGGCCCTAGCTGATTATCTAAAGTAGTAACTTCTAAAGGATAATCTAGATCATTCCAGGTGGTACTCTACCATTTTTCTGTCTGATGTCATTTAATTTGTTTTAATGCTTACTGTTTATTTATGTTAATCGATACTGGCTTTTAAACTTATTAATTATATTTCTTTAAATACATTATTGAAAAATAAATATTTTAAGTTAAAAACATCAATTGCTTTTGAACAATCAAATAATAGTTTCAGCACTTTGTGATTATGACAAAATCATAATGTCTAAAGTTTGGAAAGCTCTAATTAGAGATTGTTAAAAGAACATACATCATCAGTATCAATTAGGCTACATGGAATAGACTCTAAATTCTCCAGAAAGACACAGACAAATGATAGTCTTAAGGGATTTTAGCCATATTTTTTTATAGTCTGAAAGAACAGCATAAATGTCAGGAACTGTGAAGTATCTGAAATTTTGCCCTACCTGCAAATGCATGGGTTAGCCTCTCACAGTTTCATGGTTGCTGTAGAAGACAGTTTTTATTAACTCAACAGCAACAGCAGTAGTCAGAGTATCAGTACATTTTTATTGAGTCCCCAAACCCCAATTTCCACTGGGTGATGTGAAGAGGATCAGAGAATGCCTGCACATTCAGTGGGTTGCATTCCAGGAAAGGAACCATGAGCTTAGGGAGCCATAATCTTTTATAATGGGCAGAAAGCATACTTCTCTGTTTTCTGGAGCAAGACATTCTCTATATTATACTGGACTGAAGCACACTAGTTCTTTGCTCCAGAGGGAGACACTATCTCTGTCCTCGCTGAACATCAGTGCCTCACTTCACAGGACATGAAGACGTGTGATGGTCCCATGGATAATTGTCTCCCAACAATCAGAATCTTAACAGATGAGAGAAAAAAAAGCTATTTTCATCATTGTGATATAATGTACTGTGAAATTGTTGACGCATGAGTTCAAAAGCTAAAAGCCATTCAGCAACTCTTTCTCCTGGGGGAAGAGACATTTATATTTATAGAAACCAATCATTAATTAAACTTGAAATGAGTCCTTTGATTAAAATGAGTATAACTTGAAGAAGCAGATGTACAAGTATTAGAAATACATGCACCTACGGCCATCCACTAACTAATGCAACTTACTCAAGATGGGACTTGACTTTTTCCAGTATTTATTTGGAAAAAATACAATCATAAAATCTAATGGGTTTTTAAGTTTAAAGTACATATCTGAGTGTGGCATTTTAGGGTTCTATCATGTGCTGTAATAAGACTTATGTGCTGGCAGAAGTGGGGTTTTGCAATTATAATAAAATCTTAGAATGAAAAGAAATCTTTAGCCAAATGCTTATCAAAAGATTCCATTAATTACTCCTGGTATGAATTTTTTTTCCCCTTTAAATACTTGTTGCATACACCACACGTCTGGAAAGGTACGATTTCCCTTTGCTTAGTGGCAAAAACCTCACAAAAATTTTTATTGGTACATTTTACAATTTGTATATGTCTTTATTATAAGCTAAAATCCAGTTTTATAATACATTCAAAATTTGTTAGCTTAACTCTGCATTTTCAGACAAAAACTGAACCTATTTTTGAAAACAGAAATCACTGGGTAGACTAAATCAGAGTGGCTAATTTGGAAGAAATGCAATTAGTATAACCCTTTCTGGGCGTGTTTATTTTCCCCAACATTCAGCAAAGCCTTTGGAGGATGTTTTTTGGGCAAAACTATTTGTCTATCAAAATCAAATATGCTGGGTTTCTGTTTGTTTCTCCCCAGTTAGCACTCAGTTGGGTACAGCATAGTGCTGATAGCACCAAGGTCCAGGGTTCAATTCCTGTACCAGCCAGCTACACCCCCACCCCCATACACACACAGAGAAAATAAGCAACAAAGAAAAAACAAGCAAGCAAAACCAAATATGAATGGATTTACTTAACCAAAGCAGTGGCTGATCACGAATGGATGTAAATTATTTTTCCAGATAGTTTTTGTCCGGTGGCACTTTTGAGTGGACAATAGTTCAACATTGAAGAAATGGAATTAGACTTTAATATGAGAGTCATGGATCTTAGCATGCTTCAGTTCATCAGAGGTGATGTATAGCTTTGGCTGGTTTATTGATCATATATTTTTGGAAAAGATACCTTAAATGTCCCCATGAACTATAAGGTATCTGGAGTAGCCCAGACAATCACACTAATTGGAAAGCCAATTTGAAAGACCAAAGTCTAGGGGAGAAATTTTTCCACAATTGTTGAGATGTTTTTATTTATTTCAAAGAATATTT
Source organism: Galeopterus variegatus (assembly GCF_000696425.1). Taxonomy (NCBI): domain Eukaryota; kingdom Metazoa; phylum Chordata; class Mammalia; order Dermoptera; family Cynocephalidae; genus Galeopterus; species Galeopterus variegatus. The sequence goes on from NW_007731723.1 coordinate 38,892, forward strand.
AAAGGGTGGGCGCTTCAGTGTCTATATGCTCTGTATTGAATGCTCTGCATTGTGATCTGAAAATACAAAAAATTATTTAGTTTTGATTTGAGGGCGTTGTTTATCTTTAATTACTATGGATAATAAAACAGGGAAAAGAACTTTTGACATGTTATTGAATGAATATATAAATAAATAAATGAATTAGGAAAAATTTTTAGAATTTAAAATTTGTAGCTTTAAAATTTTAGAAATTTTTCCACAATTGTTGAGATGTTTTTATTTATTTCAAAGAATATTTAAAGGGTGGGCACTTCAGTGTCTATATGCTCTGTATTGAATGCTCTGCATTGTGATCTGAAAATACAAAAAATTATTTAGTTTTGATTTGAGGGCATTGTTTATCTTTAATTACTATGGATAATAAAACAGGGAAAAGAACTTTTGACATGTTATTGAATGAATATGTAAATAAATAAATGAATTAGGAAAAATTTTTAGAATTTAAAATTTGTAGCTTTAAAATTTTAAAAAGTGTTGTTACCTATAATTTTACATAAGTACTTAATTGGGGCCATAACATACATTCTGTTAATTTTTGATGCAATCTCTTAAAATTCTTACTTTAATTGGTTGGTTTCCCCTTTCCCTTTTTCTTCTCTATCCACATTATACTCCCACCATAAAAACTATCTTGGAGGTATCTTTGCATATTTTCCTGCATGCTCTGATAATAACCCTAAACATATATTTGAAGGGTCTTGTCATTATTTTATAAAAATGTCACCAATACCATAAATTTATTTTTATATTTTACATTTCCTACTTAATGATGCTTTGGAAATCCTTTCAAAACTTACATATTTCTAATGCTTTTCTTTTAATGGCTGTATGGTAAAATTCCGTAGCATGGATGCACCATAATTTATTTATGCATTCCCCTAGAAATAGCATATATTTGGTTTCCAGATGCTACTGGTACTGTAAACTGTCTGTGATAAATTTTCTTGTACGTACATACTTAGGTACTACTGCTTTTATTTCTATGAATAGATTTCTAGAATTTGGATTTCTAGGATAAAGGATATATGCATTTTAAAATTTTAAATAAATTTTGCTAGTTTACTCTTCAGAAAATGTGACACATTTTCATTTTTCCTCCAGCAGTGCAAGGAAAACCAAATATTCAGGAAATAACACACCACTTTACATTACCAAGAGAGGTTCTTCCTCTTTATTATTACTGTCCTTAGCCCAAATGCCAGTTGAAGATAATAACCTACATATTAATTATAACAGATAATACTACATTGGACCACATTGGGATTGCCTATATTTGATTATTTTCCACCTAAAAAATGGCAATTGCATATGGTTTAACCTAACATTTCTATGGTATTTTCTAGGGTTTCCATTGCTATCACAGGATTTTAATAATGATAATAACTAAATTTATTGGGCATGTGCTCTGTGCCAGACGTACTACTCAATGATTTTTCTCATGTGTTCTTTATAATAATTCATTAAACTTATTGAGGGAGAGAACCTGGTGTACTCATCAGCATGGTATCAGCTTCTATCCAGGTCCCAGGCTAAACACCCTTTCTCCCTCATGCAATTCTATTCTCAGGTTCAGTCTTGTTCCAGTTATTAATTTCTTTCCTTTCTCCCTCCTCCTTTCCTAGCCATATTATCCCCCTACCATGATAACCGCTTGTATTTTTTTTTTTTTTTAATTTTCAGAAAGTCAATTCAAAATTATATTGTATTAGTCAGGGTTCTCCAGAGAATCAAAACAATAGGATAACATACATACACACACACAAATATATGTACATATATAGAGAGAGTGATTATAAATTATTGGCTCCTATGATTATAGAGGCTGAGAAGTTGCATGATCTACTTTCTGCAAGCTGGAGACCCAGGAAAGCTGGTCTTATAGTTCAAAGGCCTGAGAGCCAGAGAGCCAGTGGTGTAGATAGATAGATCCCTGTCTGAGTCTGAAAGCCTGAGAACTAGAAGCACAGAGGGCATAAGAAGGTCTGTGTCTCAGCTCAACAGTCAGAGAGCAAATTCAACCTTCTTTTATTTCTTTGTGCTATTAAGGTCCTCAATGGGTTGGATCATGCCCACCCACACTGGTCAGGGCCATCTGCTTTACTCAGTCTACCAATTCAAATGCTAATCTCTTCCAGAAACACCCTCACAGACACACCCAGAAATAATGCTTAACCAGATATTTGGGTGTCCTGTGGCCCAGTCAAGTTGACATATACAATTGACCATCACATACGCGGAACGCTTTTGTCCAAAGAAAAGCTAGGTATCTCACTTCTCCCACATGTCAGAATTCCAAAGGTCGTAGTATGTTGACAAACTATGGGTACTGGGGAAAATATGTTTAGCAACAAATTCTGATATCACCAGACTTTGAGTTTGCAAACCACTGCCCAGGACAGTACCTATTGTTCATACATCCATAAAAAGTATCAGAAGGTGAATGAATATCACTAGCTACTTTCTACTGAGAATAATCTCAAAGGTAATGAGCGATATCAGCTAAGCGGTAGCATATAATCAAGGCAGATTTTAGGCATTCATATTTAAACACAAATTAAGGAAAGCAAATAAATGTCAAACAAATGGCATGTGAATAAAAAACCTGTCATGGGTTAGTGGAAATAACTGAAAGGCAGTGATAACATTATAATCAGGATGTCAACAGAGATAAATGCCATTTATACAGGTGAGAGGAAGCAAGATGACAGGTGGCAAAAATATTCAAGGGCCTGAATGTCATTTGGTAATCAGTGCTTTTTGACATCTTTACCCATGATCAGGGCTAAAGTTTTGTTTATTGCGTTGTACGAAATTTAAAAATAACATGAGTACGCTTTCTCTTGTGCTCCTTTTTCGGTATATTTATCATTTCTTCTCAACTGGTTTGTACTTTCTAAAGGACAAGGGAAACTGTGTAGTCTGTCATTCATAGGCTCCTCACAGGGAAAGGTACAGAGCAATGACTAAAATGTGTTGCTTACTTGAGGCTTTGACACAGTGAAGCTTGGAGGAAGAGCAAGGCAGGTATTAATTACAGTGCAAAATGGGCAAACAAAGAACCTGATATTACAGTGGGTTCTTACCGTGTTCAGAGCAGTATGTGGCAGCGATTAGAAAACCAGTCTCTTGCCCAGACTCTCTGAATTGACAGCCCCTTCACTAGCCGTATGATACTGAACAGTGACTCAACTTAACTCTGCCTCAGTTCCCTTATTTGGAAAAACGTGTTGATAGTAGTATCTACCTCACAGGCTTATGATGAGTTTTAAAGCCAGGCACAGAAAGAGAAATACTGCATGTCCTCACTCATAAGTGGGAACCAGAAAATAAACAAACAAACAAGTAAATAAATAAAAGATACAACAATCACAATAATACTTTGAACTTTCAAAAGGAGAGAATAGAACTGAGGTTGCCAGAGGTAGGAAATGGGGAGGTGGAGGGTGGGTAAGGGAGGAATTGGTAAAGGGCCATGAAAAACAATTACATGGTGTAATGTTTAGTGTACTAAGTATCCTGATTCGAGCATCACATATTGATCACGGGTATTGATATTCAACACCATACCCCACAGATATGTGCAATCAACTATGTTACAATAAAAAAAAATATGAAAGACTTAGAACAATGTTTGGTGTATAGTATGTACTCAATAATTAATTGTTGTTACTATTTTTTGTGTGTCTGTGGTTGCTATTATTATTCAAGTAAGAAATAGAAACTCAGAATTTATCAATACACCAATATCCTCAACCAGGATAAAATTTATAGTAGTGTTAAAGAGAGCAGACCTTGGATCAGAAAGACCTGGGCTCAAATTCTGGCTCCTTCACTCTTTAGCTACAGGATCCTGTGCAAGTCACTTGTTTTAGTCAGGATCTGGGAAGGAAAGAGATGGTCCACACACTCTGAGGACTCAGGAGAGTTTGATAAAGAGACTTTTCAAAGGTATAGTCAGAGTTAGGGAAAGCCAAGGAGAGAGAGTGAATGAAACACCAGGAGTTGGAAAACCTGGAATTATTTTAGGTAGTAGCTGAAGAGATTAAGGGAAGTGGTCATGGAATGAGAGAGAGAGAGAGAGAGAGAGAGAGAGAGAGAGAGAGAGAGAGAGAGAGAGAGAGAGAGAG
>NW_007731723.1:44033-47517 GCF_000696425.1 Galeopterus variegatus
ACAGGATCCTGTGCAAGTCACTTGTTTTAGTCAGGATCTGGGAAGGAAAGAGATGGTCCACACACTCTGAGGACTCAGGAGAGTTTGACAAAGAGACTTTTCAAAGGTATAGTCAGAGTTAGGGAAAGCCAAGGAGAGATAGTGAATGAAACACCAGGAGTTGGAAAACCTGGAATTATTTTAGGTAGTAGCTGAAGAGATTAAGGGAAGTGGTCATGGAATGAGAGAGAGAGAGAGAGAGAGAGAGAGAGAGAGAGAGAGAGAGAGAGAGAGCACACTGAAAGGGTTGTCTGCAAAAGCATCGCCAACTCTCTACTTTACTAAGACTTCACTCTCCCCCTCCAAACTCCTGCCCACATCTTCTGTCAGTCTTTGCCATTGGGGAATCCAGCCAGAAGCCAGAGGGTGAGGAGGCTGTTTGATGAAGCCTATACAGATCCTCCTTTCGGAGCAGAAGACAGGGTGGAGGAAGCTAGAGGGTGGACTTGCAAGGACGGTTGCTTAAGGACTCGGAGCATCACCTGCACTTAGTCTCTGGTTCCATCTGCTTCATCAACCTTGAATATTATCTCTAAGAATAACTCCAAGCCTGGCTCTAGTGCTCCACTGCTGTGGGACTTTGTCAGTCAGTGACTAATATTCTAAGAGTCTCTAATGAGGAATGCATGATGATGGCTTAAATTCTTTTGAGAAATTCTCACTTAAGTTAAGCCAGGCATTAGAATTATAAGCAAGCAATGGTTCGTACAACTGGAAAACTGTTTTCTGAAATATATTCCACTGAATATGTAAATTGCCACATAAAATGCAAACAAACAAGACAGCAACAAATAAAGCAAGCATTTGAATCAATCAAGATACATGGTCAGATTACTGTGAAAACTTCCGTGTTCAACAAAGTGGTCCCTTTACTGAAGAACTTCTCAGATCTATCATAAATCTCTGAGAAGGTAAGGTAGACTTAGCTCTCCAAGCGTAATATATCTTGAAACTTAAAAAATAAATTATTTTCCACACAAATATGCAATTTCATGAAAAAATACACTTTGTGTAGAGTGAAAGAACATTATCCTGCACTTCGTAATTTTGAATGTCCATCAAATAAAACTTGCTGTATAAAATTTAGCCACTATTCTCATGTATAGGTCACCATAACAACTTATTTTTGAAGCCAATATTTTTACCAAATGTCTGTTACCCGTAATTCAATATAGCCACATTCTGTTAGAGCTGCCTTTCCAATTCAATTGTATGCTGAAGAGCCATACAGAGTTAAGTAATGGCACTTTAGTCCTAACTTCCAGCACCAGGAGAGAACCATAAAGATATATGTGAGCAGAAGGGAAGAAGCAATCACAAAATAAATTTGAAAATCAAGGGTAACTGAGAAAAAGTGGATAGAAAAGGTGCATATTTTTCAAAGAAAAAAGTAACTGAAGTCATCTCTCTAACAACAACATAATTACATTAGAGGGTGGAGAGGTCATTTTTTAATATTATTCATTCATTCAGCCAGTCAGTTAGTCAATTCACTTAAAAGAATTGGGGGGGAGCATGTACAACATACCAGGATCATTCTAGATACTGGGACATCACAAGGAGTGAGGGGACATTATCCCTGCTTACAGAGACCTGAGGTTCCATGGGCTGAGGTGAGACAGAGAGATGTATACAGTGAACACCACAGTGTCTCATCAGTGGTAAATGCCCTGAGGGAAGTTGAGCTGGGTGAGGAATTGAACCTTACAGGGCAGGGAAGTGCTCTTTTAGGTAGAGTCCTCAGAGAGAGCCTCTCTGGTGAGATCTCATTCAAGCAGCTCTTAGTTCCCCGAGAGAATGTGAGGGAATGAGGTGTGTGGGGAGCTGAGGTCACAGAGAGGACCCAAGACCTGACGTGGGAACCTGCTTAGAGTACTCAAGTGACAGCAACAAGGTCAGAAAGTATTTTCACTTGTTTGCTCTTGATCAAATTCTGTCAATTTTAAACCAATTTAAATAAGAATACTTTTGACCGAGGCCTATTTTCTGGAATATTCCCACTCATGGATACTGCTCTTTTTCTATTGTACACTTTGCCTAGTTTGCCTCAAACATCTATAGACGGATAGGATTCAAACCACAAACTACTACTAATGTTTACATTATACTGACCATTTGCTAGTCTTATCTATCAACCTAGTACTACAACACAGTCTTTGACCTTTTCCAGAAATTCTCTGGTTTCATTAGTGATTTGAATTAGAATTTCACTTATTTTTTCTCCAAATGATGGATGCGGTAGATTCTACAGATGTCCTCAATATATCACCCCTCCTTGGACACAGGGCAGAGCCATGTGACTTTGCAGTAGTTTTTCACTTTGGGCAGGACAATGTGCTCAGCCCAGTGACTTGCTTTGGCCAAAGGGACATTAGCCAATGTGATACAAGCAGAAGTTTGAATAACTATTTGTGATCGGGGTTGCCTGCTCTCTCTTGTGCTGCTGCCATGAGAACATGCCTCTGCTAACTTTTTCAAGAATAGTCAACATGCAGGGTAGAGTAAGTTAGCCTATGTCATTCTGGCCAAGGCCAACCTTGATGAGCCAGCTGTCAGCTGCCACCCTTCATTCAAGTAAGTCTTTGTTTATGCCATTCAAGACTAAAACATGCTGGAGTACAGTGTCCCAAACAACCTTGGTATTTTGTAAATCTTTAAAAGGAAGAGTTTTTTGTTGTTGTTGTAGCTGCAGGGGTTGCCTATATGTTTTGTGAGTATCTCTGTCCTAACTGAACACAGCACAATAATTTATTTATCTAGAGCACACACATGTGACAGCTTCTGCCTTCTCAGGTATAGCCTCAAGCTCAGAGATGAGGATAAAAGGATCCCCAAGCACCAGGAAGAAATGTCTCAAGGCAACAGGGCTGATGTTGTGAATCTGTAGAAAAAGCCATCATATCTTCAGAAGCTGCTTATTTAATAAGTACGTTTTGAGAATTATAATGTCTGGCACAAAATATAGAGGATATTAACAACATAGAGAAATCTAGGTATAAAGAGGAAAAAATACAAACATATTCCAACTGTAAATATCCAAGAATCTGATCAGGGTTGTTTCTGTAGTTAAAGAATGTTTCCAATTGGTTTTGTAACTGGATTTGATTCTGCTCAAGTGCCATTTTTGAAAGCTTAATATGATTACACTTAAAAACAGAATTTTAGTTTTGTATAGAAAATCTTACATCATGCTTATTTCTGGTCTGTGAAAAAAAAAACAGTGACTATTCTGTTTTGTAGAAGGAAGTGATGATGAAAATTTTAAGAAAAGAAAAAATATATTCTTTTATTTAGATGAATGGTAATTCTTTGCATTAGTTGGCAATTTCTTTCCTTATGGAAATAGCCATTCCTCTATTTTCTGTAGGGCAGTTTAAGCAGAGATGTTTGCCATGCCCGGAAGACAGACTGCCTTTTTTTTTTTTTTTTTTTTTTTCTTTTTTTT
>NW_007731723.1:48517-51491 GCF_000696425.1 Galeopterus variegatus
CAGTAACGGGATCGCAACCCTCGGTGTTGTGCCCGCACGGCGCTCAGCCAGTGAGCGGGAACTGGTCTCCACATGGGATCCGAACCCTCGGCGGGAGCACCGCTGCGCTCCCAAGCGGCGCACTCTCCAGTGCGCCACCAGGCTGGCCCAAAAGACTGCCTTTTTTGATCATCTTTTAGGGTTTTCCTGGCAAGTGTCTGATCCTGTGCTAACTTTAGGCCTTTGAAGTTGAGAATTTTATGTGTTTTAAAGGGAAAACTAGTTGCATTCTTCATGGAAATATTAGGTTCCGAGAGGCTGTCATCTGTTTTTCCCCACCCTTCTTAGCAGTCAAATGAAACCACACCAAAAAAAAGTTGAATGTTTTTCCCTACCGCAGGTGCGCGGGCATGTCTTTAAGAATCAAATTCAAAGTCAGAACTCAGGAATGAATCCTGCTGTTCTGTGCTGTGATCCTCAAGATCAGGGAGGGGGGGGGTAAAGTCACACGGAAAGAAGCTGCAAACCCAGCCCTCTGGAGTCGGGAGGGAGGGGCTGCTCCAGAACTCTGGTTACTTGATTGTGGAGAGAGGTTTCTCTCCCAGCATCTGACTCAGATGCTCAGCCTACAGCTGCCTGTGCTCACAGCCTCCTTGGCTGAGTTTTCTAAATTAAAGAGGTCAAGCATTTCTGAGACAAGTTATGTCTCTCCCTAAAGAGGTGATATGTAGCAATTAATTTTCCACATTGTTTGCACGCAAATAGTTAAGAAAATTTTTGGAACCACGCTTCCCGGCTTTGCTGCAAGTGGACAACCTTGAGAGAATCATTTTACCTCTCAGTACTTTGGTTTCCTCATCTGTCAAAAGAGTATACAGAAAGGAGCCACTTCATAGGGCTGCTGTAAGGATTAGAATTAACATACGAGATATTTCAAAAAGTTCATGGAAAAATAGAGATAAAAGACAACACAAATCTTTCCATGAACTTTTCGAAGATCCCTCATATTCAAAGCAACTACAATAGTGCCTGACACTTGGTAAGTGCTATATCAATGGCAGATTTTACTATAATTAATTTTGACAATTGGTTTCACTGTTGCTACCTCTGTACTCATTTGCTGCCACTAAATGAGAAAGTCATGCTGGTTTTGCTAGTTTGCAGAACCTGTTTTCTCATCTGTAAAATGAGGTTATTGTACCATGTAAATCTAAGACTCAGCCCTGAAATTCTAAGATGCACGAACATGAATATGTATGTTTTTATACTTTACATTAAGCAGTTTCAAAGTGTTTATATAACATTACAATTGTATCTGATGATATTTTTCATTACTAATAAAGAGCATATTATGAATTTCAATCATTCTTAAATATTTATTGAGCACCTACTATGTGTCAGATATTGTAATAGATGCTGAGGATTTAGGGATCAAAAAACAAATATCCCTGTACTTGTGATATTTTCATTCTCATATTTCTCCCCCTGGTCTGCAGCTATGTCAGCTCTCTGACAGAATACTCAATAAGTAAACATGGAACTAAGAACTTAGATCCCAATTCTGGCAGTATGTTTTAAGTTATTTGAGGGTAATTTAATATGAAGCTTAATGAAATTTTATAGAAATATGAAAATGCAAAACTTAAAGTTTTAGGCATCCCATTAAATTGCTAAAATTTGCAATTTCTTTTCGCCATAGTGGCCACCACATCTATAACTTTTAAACCAGAAGAGCCAAGTTTACGCTTGCCAAGAACTCTTTAGGAATGTTAAATACATGTATTAAATAAAAAAAACAGAGAACTCCAAGTGCAAACATCCAAAATGCAGGTCAATTTATAAAAGGCCATGATTCAACTTCAGGACACATTTATTGTTATATAGAAAAATGCTATTTTTTAAAAAATTAATTTTAACCTGGTTTGGAAGTTGCTCAATGTGTTCCATGTATGAAATGTAGTAAAGGCATAAAGCAGGTCTGCATCTGCATTAATTCATAGCTGGCCATTTGTTAGGGTAAGGGGAGTATGAGGTAGTTCCTCTTNTCTGCATTAATTCATAGCTGGCCATTTGTTAGGGTAAGGGGAGTATGAGGTAGTTCCTCTTGAATATGTTGAGTTTGAAGTGACTACTGGTGTCTAAGAGGCATTTGGTTAAACCATACAGTATTGCTGATGTCTGATTGTTTTGGATTTACAAAAAGAGCAGTTTTACGTAGTGCAACCTAATTTTACATGCTAATGTTTTAAAGGTAAGTCTAATTAGTTTAATAACATTTCCATAGTGATGGAAATATTTTATATCTGCACCAGCCTATATGGTAGCTACTAGCTACCACATAACATGTGGCTAGGGTGATGGAGCGGCTGAATTTTAAATTCTATTTAATTTCAGTTGATTGAAACTTAAATACTTATGTGTGGCTCATGGCTGTCTGATGAGACAGCAAAGTTTAGAGATGTAAATCAGAGAATCACCTGCATCAGTTTGGACTAGAAAGTTTCTTCAGGACAATGAATGGAGTTATATATTCCTACCTACAACATTGTAAAAAATCTATTAACATCTCTACATTATAGATGCAGAAACTGAGGCAGAATGGCAGTATATCATCCACATTTGGGGAAGGGTATAGAGATATGGGTCTTTAGGTCATCAGGTATCAAAACATTGGAGACAAAGCAAGGAACAAAAATGTCTACTTTCTAATGCCCAGAACCTGTGATTGTTACCTTATATGGGAAAAAGGTCTGTACACATGTGATTAAGTTAAGGATATTGAATTAGGAAAATTACTCAAGTGGGTGCCAAACAATCACAATGGTCCTTTTAAGTAAAAGTGGAAGGCAGAAGAGAAAAAAACCAAAGAAATGGTGGCTGAGAAAGACCCGCCCCTACATCACTGGCTTTGAACATGGGGCCACGAGGAAAGGAATATGAATGGTCTCCATAAGCTGGAAAAGACAAGGAAACCAATTCTCTCCCAGAGCCTCCA
>NW_007731723.1:52166-53859 GCF_000696425.1 Galeopterus variegatus
CAGCTGAAATGAAATCAAAAGTCAAGGTTCACACAAAAAGGTGAACCAGAAGTCCTTAAGGCATGGAGCTTTTCACCTAAGGATATGCCTCTTCTCAAAAATCTCTATGTGTGGGGCCCGCCCAGTGGCTCACTGGAAAGTGCGCCGCTTGCCGTGCTCCCGCCGAGGGTTCGGATCCCACGTGGAGACCGGTTCCTGCTCACTGGCTGAGCGCGGTGCGGGCGCAACACCGAGGGTTGCGATCCCGGTGCCGGTCCCCAGTACGGGCGCGACACCGAGGATTGCGATCCCGTTACCGGTCAGTAGAAAAAGACAAAAAGGAAAAAAAAAATCTATATGTGTGGCAACATCGTATGGCACAAAATGTTAAGAAGGGAGCTGGGACCCAGAGTCTTCTCTGGTCATCGATTCATGGAGGACTTTAAAATCTCAGAGAGCTTCTCACTCTTGGCCTAGCTTACCTGTTTTTGGATTTATTCTGCGTGCCCCATATAAAGCAGCAGCTGCAGGCTGCATCAACATTGCTGTATTATGAAAATTATGGGGGACGTTATTATTTTTATGTTACTTGGCAACATTTTTCTGTCCAGGTGTTTGAGAAACTCAGACCATAATTATGCCAAAGCAAGAGTAGATGAGAAGTTCAGTCAAGGAAACCAGATTGCTTTTTGTCACGAGAGTCTGTTGAGAGAGATAGCCTGGTGTGGTGGGAAGAATGTGACCTTGGTAGAAAATGCTGAATTTGCATACCGATTCCACCATTTAGTTCCTAGACGTTGTACAAGGATCTTTTAAGCTCTCTGCATCTCGTTTTTGTCATTTGTTTAGCACAGTCTGTAGAATCACATCTAGCTTGTAGGATTGCTGCATGGTATACATGAGTTAATAAATACAAAGTGTTGGCTTGGAACGGATGCATAGAAACTGCAACGTATACGAGAAGGACTCTAGGACTCTAAAGGAGGTGAAAATTAAGTTAGTGATTACATTTTTCAAGAGCATTTCTTTTCTATCTTTAAAAATTAAAATAGTTTTTATTTTAATCAGATAGCATGCATGCAGTGGAATAAAACTTAAGTCATCTAAAACCTAGAAATGTTTATTAAAGTTAGGCTAATATATTAGGTAGTTGGTAAAAATAATTTTTACTTCTAGCACTCTTCCTGTTTTCCCTACTGGGATAGTGTATGTGTGTCATTATTTGATTGCCCTTTTATAGACCAATTAATTTACAATAGCCTGTAGTGGAAATAGTTTGAGGAGAATTTTTGTACAGGATTGAAGAGAAAGGAAAGAAAGAAGGAAGGAAGAGAGCAGGCAGGGCGGGAAGATGTAAGGGAAAGAGAGGGGAAAAAAAGGAAAAGAGAAAGGAGTGAGAGAGAGAAGTAGGGAGGGAAAAGGACAGAATTTTCTTTTTTGGTTGAAAGTAATGAAAGGGTTTAGGTAGAAAGAAAAATTATAAAAAAAAAAACAGAGAGAAGAAATACATAATTATTCATTCCTCCTCTTTGCTATGCTTGGAATCAACACATACTAAGTGTTAATTAATTCATCCATTTATCCACTCAGTGGATATTTATTGAGTTCACTAGAAGCTGGGGATATATATAGAAGGGAATCAATTGGACTCAATCTTTATCATCATGGAATTCACAGCAAAGTGGAGAAGTATCAGACTAAAACTTAAATTATT
>NW_007731723.1:54080-55413 GCF_000696425.1 Galeopterus variegatus
CAGCAGAAGCACTGCAGTGTAATTGTGTGTGTGTGTGTGTGTGTGTGTGTGTGTGTGTGTGTGTGAGAGAGAGAGAGAGACAGGGAGAGAGAGAGAGACAGGGAGAGAGAGAGAGAGAGACTTTGAAAATTCACTCATTTTTTGAACAATATAAAGAAGTCATTCAGCCATTTTTTATGGTACTTGGAATATTAGCTGCCATTTCTTCTCTCCTTAGGAAAAAAATACCACAGGGAGGTTAACTGGTATCAGGGATTTAGCACTGTACATAGTAGGCATTCAGTAAATATATGCATAATTATATATGTAATTATATAATATATAATATTTTGTAAAAACAAAATATATTGCTTAAACCCCAATGTTTGCCCATGTTCTTAAGCAATTTTTACCTACAGAATACTACCACATGTTCCACAAATATCCAGGGAGCACACACACTCTGCATTAACCACTATGCTGGTTGAAAGTAATACAAAAATTACAAGGCTGAGAACCTAACCTGTAGCTTACAAAGGAGGGGACACAGTCTGAGGAAGGAGCAATGGCGGATAGATTTATAGTGAATCTTAATACAATATGTATCAAGGAAATTAATATGGCAGTTTTTGTCATATTAAAGGACAAACAACAGAAAAATAATTAATTTTTTTTTTGTCAGAAAATAGGAAGGAGAGTCAGGAAATACTTCACAGAAGGGGCAAAGCTAACAAATGAATACAGGGACTGGAAGAATGTTCATTGTGTCTAGAAGTTAGCCTTACTGGGGGAAAATGGTTAGAGAAAAAGTGGCCCAGGGAAACTGGATGCTGATTTTGAAGAACATGTCACACAGTGCTAAGGAGTGTTGGTTTCATTCTGCAGTGCAGGCAATGAGGGTCCCTAGAAGGCTTTAAATGATGATAGGGCATGGAAGATTCATATACTGCTGGTCACTTCAAATTAAAATATAGTAGATTGAAAACATGTGCTTAGATTCTGTTCTAAGACCCCATTAAAATAATAATAAAGTGATTCTTTTTTAAAAAAAGGAATAAACACACAAGGTCGAAGAGGATGTTAGGGGAGTAACAGTAATAATATATTGGGCATTGGGAAGGAGATGGGCTCTAGTAACTGACCCAGCAAAACACACCTATCTGAACACCTGCCCATCTGTGGGAGATGCATAGCCCCAGACCCCCATCAGTAGGAAAGCCAAGAACTGGCTGATTTACCTCACAATCCTCCCCACAACACTAAAACTGGGGATGATGTTAGTACAAAAACTGGAGAATTGTTTGAAAATCTGATCATGAAAGTATTAGAACCTCAAGTTCTTTCTCAATACTGC
>NW_007731723.1:55634-113313 GCF_000696425.1 Galeopterus variegatus
CACTAAAACTGGGGATGATGTTAGTACAAAAACTGGAGAATTGTTTGAAAATCTGATCATGAAAGTATTAGAACCTCAAGTTCTTTCTCAATACTGCGTAGTCAGACCAGTATCCCTCCCTGATTCTTATAAAAAGCAGAATTTTTGTTCTCTAGAAAGAATATGTACTGACCTATGTACAGATACATTTGTGTGTGGGACATGGTACTAAATTAAAAAAAAAAAATTAAGGAAGAGTTTCATACAGACCAGGTAACTTATAAGTTCCCATAATAGCATTCTAGAACAAAATCAGCAAGAATTATAACTTAGAAAAGAGAAAAGTTCATAAGCATATGATAAGCCTAAGAGAAAAACCCAAGGGTCCCAATCAAAGCAAAACAAAAACAAACAAGAAGAGCCCAATACTCCAATGGTCTGTCTACCCTACAGCCGAGACTGCAACAGAGAAACCCCACCATGCACACACAGAGCTTCCAACAGCGGGCTGTTTACTGGCCAACCCTCAAAGTTGAGGAAGCAACCAAAGATCTCCAGACAGTTAGGAAAGCATCTGTATAAAATCACCTCATTGTCCCCAAGTTCTGCTCTTCCTTTCCATAAAAATAGAACTGAAATTTGTAGATGACCTCCCTGGCAGCTAGAGGTAAACTTGTCCTAAATGGATTGTGCCTAAAAGTGACTCATGTAACATCTACCTCACTTGCTTCAAAGGAAATTGTAGCCCTTGAATTTCTCTCATTTCTTCTCTCTGCAAGATGGAACACAGACTTCCCCAGTGCATAAGACTCAACTACAGCAATGCGGATGAGGACAAAAATTCCAGGGGATAGCAGAACAAAACAATGGAAGAAATCTAGGTCCTAGAGTGACTCCTTGGAACAAAGCTATGCCACTAACCTAGATTTCTCACTCTAGTACTATCTATCTGTATTCTATGTTCTTTAAGCCACAGTATTTCAAGTTTTGTGTTTTAGCAGCTTATGTTTTAGCTTTGCTAACAAAGCCTCAAATTTAAAAAGGAATCAACCAAATAGAAAAAAAAAATTACCTTGGAAGAAACAGATACTATGAAGTTTGGAGGAAAAAAACCAAAACAACAACAAAAAGACTATGTACAACATGCACAGAAAGAGAACAAATGATATTGAAGAANAAAATCATAAGAGAAATGATAATTCAAAATCGAAGCACAGGTGCTTTGAGATTAAAAGCACAAGGCTCACACCAAGTCACATCATTGTAATGAAATGCCACATGCTTCCAGGGAGAAAAGAAAGAAAAAAAGAGCACGTGCCATCAATAAAGAATCAAGAATTATACTCCAGTTGAAGTTTGCAGAGCAACTCTGCAGGCTAGAAGACACTAGAGCAAGATGTTCACTGACCTGAGGAAAATTGATTTCCCATACGGATCTGCATCCAGCCAAAGTACAAAGGCAGTACAGGAGTAGAATTACAACCATTTTCATAATTCAAGACCTCACCATTACCTTCCATGATCTTTTCTTAAGAAGTTGCAAGGGGAATGTATCCACCAAAACAAAAAATTAAACTAAGAGGGGAAAAAATAAGAGATACAGGAAAGAGGTGAGGTAACACATGAGAGATGTGGATTCAAAGGAAATTTTGGAGAGGGTGGTAAAGGGAGATCACATGACAACAGCTATTCAACCAGTTCTGATCAGAGGAAGTCAGAAAGCTCAAGATAGAACTCCTTCCAGATCTAGTAGAATCCTTGATGTGTTTGACTATATTGAGAGAAGATTTACATCAATCTGTGCTATGGATTAGATGCCCTCGCAACCTCATTGAGGCTTAATTCCCACTGTAACGGTTGAGGGTGGGAAATCCTATTATGGTAACTGAAAGGTGGAGCCTTGAAGAGGTGATTAGACTGTAGGACTGTGCAGTAGTGAATGTTTTAATAATGGTGGCCAGGGGGGTGGTTCTGAGGGCTTTAAAAGGAGAGTGAATAAAGAGGTTAGTGTCTCTCTGCTCCACCATTTTCACAATGTGATGCTCTGTGTCACTGTCACTAACACCAAAGCTCTCACCAGATGTGTTCCCTGGACTTTGGACTTCCCAGCCTCAGAAACTGTAAGCAATAAATTTCATTTTCTTACAAATTACCCAGCTCTATGTCTTTTGTTATAAGCAACAGAAATGGACTAATATAATTGGGGAGGCTTTAATGCTAAGTACATAGAAAACTAAGCATATTATATATTNAAAAAAAAATTACCTTGGAAGAAACAGATACTATGAAGTTTGGAGGAAAAAAACCAAAACAACAACAAAAAGACTATGTACAACATGCACAGAAAGAGAACAAATGATATTGAAGAAAAAAATATTCAGAGAATGGATAAAAACTATTAGAAAGAAATCAGATATAGGAATATTGAAAGAATAAATTGCGAGACTTTTTAAATTTTAAATTGTAGCACTCCTTGCAAAAATAGTAGACTTAGAAGATAAAACTGAAGTATTATCTCAGGAAGTATGGCAAGGAGATCCAATAAAGAAAATTATTGAGGAAATAAAAACAAATGAGAAGACTAGTTCAAAAAGTCCAATATCCAAATAATGAGAGTACTGAAAGGAAAGAATAGAGAGAAAAAAAAGGAGAGAAAATCATAAGAGAAATGATAATTCAAAATCGAAGCACAGGTGCTTTGAGATTAAAAGCACCAGGCTCACAACAAGTCACATCATTGTAATGAAATGCCACATGCTTCCAGGGAGAAAAGAAAGAAAAAAGGAGCATGTGCCATCAATAAAGAATCAAGAATTATACTCCAGTTGAAGTTTGCAGAGCAACTCTGCAGGCTAGAAGACACTAGAGCAAGATGTTCACTGACCTGAGGAAAATTGATTTCCCATACGGATCTGCATCCAGCCAAAGTACAAAGGCAGTACAGGAGTAGAATTACAACCATTTTCATAATTCAAGACCTCACAATTACCTTCCATGATCTTAAGAAGTTGCAAGGGGAATGTATCCACCAAAACAAAAAATTAAACTAAGAGGGGAAAAAATAAGAGATACAGGAAAGAGGTGAGATAACACATGAGAGAGGTGGATTCAAAGGAAATTTTGGAGAGGGTGGTAAAGGGAGATCACATGACAACAGCTATTCAACCAGTTCTGATCAGAGGAAGTCAGAAAGCTCAAGATAGAACTCCTTCCAGATCTAGTAGAATCCTTGATGTGTTTGACTATATTGAGAGAAGATTTACATCAATCTGTGCTATAGATTAGATGCCCTTGCAACCTCATTGAGGCTTAATTCCCACTGTAACTGTTGAGGGTGGGAAATCCTATTAAGGTAATTGAAAGGTGGAGCCTTGAAGAGGTGATTAGACTGTAGGACTGTGCAGCGGTGAATGGATTAATAATGGTGGCCAGGGGTGTAGTTCTGAGGGCTTTAAAAGGAGAGTGAATAAAGAGGTTAGTGTCTCTCTGCTCCACCATTTTCCCAATGTGATGCTCTGTGTCACTGTCACTAACACCAAGGCTCTCACCAGATGTGTTCCCTGGACATTGGACTTCCCAGCCTCAGAAACTGTAAGCAATAAATTTCATTTTCTTACAAATTACCCAGTTCCATGTCTTTTGTTATAAGCAACAGAAATGTACTAATATAATTGGGGAGGCTTTAATGCTAAGTACATAGAAAACTAAGCATATTATATATTAAAACATTTCATAACTTCAGGGAAAACAAAAACACTGTTCAGGAAAGGAAAATAAATCTTATTAACTGCCTTTTTCACTTTGAATAACATGTATATAATAATAATGCAAACATTACTCATTCAAGCAAGCAAAAGTGTATTGAGAATCTTACATAATGAAAAGAATGGGTGTGCTGTGGAGGTGGAGTGGACTGTGATTTGAGGGGAAGATATCTAAACTTCATGTTACATAGTGCAAGTCAGTAGATGATGACTGAAGCTGAAAATCACAAAGTGGCAAGAGAGCCCTATTATTAAAATACATTGAAATAGATACCAAAAAAACTGGAAAAGATTGAAAGGAATTATTTTTGGAAAGCAAGATATAGACTTAAGCAAGTAAAATGGGGAAACCACTGTTTTTATTATTATTTGTTTTTAAGAATAAATCTTGTGAAAATATATAAATTTAGTGTTTCCAAATTAAATATACCAAAAATTAAATTCTGGCAGAACTGATGGGAAAACAGAAGGGAAAGGAACTCCCGGAAGTAGGATGGATATTTAGGCTTTGATTCAGTATAGGGTGACACGGGAGAGGAGGATGTTCGATGTGGAGAAAGCTGAAGGTTTAAGAAATTTCAAGTAAGGTACAAATATACAAAAATATCTCTTTCTGAAGTAGAATAAGCAGGGAGTTACTAGAACAACATGAAAAAGTACAGATAACTTGAATTTGTATGTCGTTACTTATTTTTTCCAAGCTTTTTCCAGTTAGCATTCTCAGTTAATTCTTACAGCAACACTGAGTTCTGCAGAGCAGTAATAATTGCACCATTTTACCTATGAGCAAATTGTGAACTAGCCAGCTGAAGACATCATGAGTCAGGAGTCACTGTACAGACCAGCATTAGTTTCCCTGATATTAAAGATTCTCTGTTCAGTTCATATGCTTTAAATATAAAATTATGATTTTTGTATACTTTTTCTTCCTTTTGCATTATGGAAGACATGTATTATTTCTTAAATTTGAATAGCTCTCAAATTCACCTAATAAAGACTGGGAAGTATCACAGATAGGTTTTAATATTTTTACTCTTAGATTGTTTCTTTTATTCCACTTCATTAAAATACCTCTCATTAATAGGCAAAATTAATCCTCTGTGTGCAAGGCAAAAATTAGACTACTGATGTAATTATATATTCTTGTATGCTGGCTTTCCCTTGGCTACACTTTAAGCTGGGATACCTTGTGGCTCATTTAATCAAGGAATTAGACTCCATTTGTGTAGGAGACTTCCCACCAGACTTCCAGCACAAAGTAGAGATGCAGACCATTCCTTTTAAGTCATTCTTTTACTTCCTGGTTAACCCAAAGCATGTGCCATATAGGAAGGTCTCCGCTGAAATGGCAATAGGCAACCCAGCCAGCGACCAGTTGAAGGTGAACGTGTGGTTTTCGAAATGTTTCAAGAGAAATCTCAAGACTTGTCACTGGTAGACTAAGTGTGTTGAATATAAAGCTAAAGATTAATATAAAAACATAAAATAAATATTTGAAAGGGAGGTGTTCATTTAGTTACTCAGTAGGAACTGGGCATGAAGAGCCACGGCTGCATAACTCTAAAGTGAAGATTCGGAAGGTTTTAAAGTCAGATTGGCCTGTATTTGAATTCTGGCCTTGCCTCCTCCTGCCTTGTGATCTTGGGACCATTACTTAGCCTCCTGAATCTGAGTTTCCTCACATGCAAAATAGAATCATGGTCATTATATCATAGATAGTTAAAAAATTAAACAAGAAGATGTGTGAAAAGAAGTTTGCAGTGTTTGGCACATTATAAACATTCAATTAATGATAACTATTATTAATGGTAATTAAATAATTGATATACATAAAGAACATATTATGAATAAACAATGAACAATTAAATAAATACTTAAAGGTAGTAGGAATAGTACTACTAGGAATGGCAATAGCTCTGGTGGCAGAATAGACATAATATTCCTTAAAGAGAGCACGGTAATGCATTGCCCACTAGGCGTATGCCATGAGAGAGCATTCCATGAGCTCTCTAAACAGTAAAACACGATGTCTTTCATACCCATATGGCTCTTCATACTGACATTGTAGGACTTTTTACATTGACATTAACATACTTATGTATGTGTTATAATTCTGTATGCATGTATGGAATATGCATGTACTACAATTATGTATTTACTGTAAGGATGGATTTCTTAATCCTCTGGAGGGCAGAGATTGAGCTGTCTCCATTTTTGGATTCCCAGAACCTAAAAAAGTTTCTAGTATATAGTAGGCACTAATAGTCATTAATGAATGAATTAACACATGCTAGGCTTTCTTATATCTTTTGACATGTGTTAAATATGTGCAGAATTCCAAGAGGATAAGTCAATATTCAACTTAACATTGCATGCAAAATAAATTTAACTCAACAATGATATTAGTTATAAAATATAGAAATAGATCCATTTCTATTTTTACAGAACTTTTGGACAGTGAACTACTGATAATTTTAAATAATACCAAGGAAATCATCAAAAATTTTGTAGTGGTGAAATAGAGCACAACTCTACTAATGATAGTATAATAACTAAAGGATGCTTACCACACATTGTCTTCATTGCTTATTTGTTTCTGGGATGCAGAACTACATTTTCCCTTATAAAAGGAGTTCAGATGTGCAACTGATATAACTTAACATTGAATTTGGCCACTCAGACTAGAGTTGGTACAATGTCCAACTTTTACAACAATATTTTCATACTCTTAAAGAAAGATTCTGGCTATTTGTCTTTATTGGAAATTAATTAACTAATTCATTGTACTTGTGCTCAGAATACAGCTTATTTTTAGGACAGACCATAAATAAATAATTTGAACATATGCTTGTATTTTTATTCTTGAATATTGATTTACTTATTATAGGAGCAGGTGCAATTTATGCTGCATGTTAGAGGAACATAATAAAGCAAAGAAGATGCTATAAAATACAATTAGGCTTTTTAGTGATTAAGATATACCCATTTGCATATGTCTCTGTTATTACTAAAAGAATCTGAATTTTCACTTAGTGCTATAGATAGGACATTGCTAGAATTTAAGTGTGCTATATAGTCTAGTTTTCCTCTCACAAGCCAGAGATATAGATTTAAGTCAGAGAGTTTGTACCAAAGCTAAGAATTAGAAATATGGTATAAGCTAAGTTTAGGTTCTTAAAGATTATAATAAAAAGTGATACACATATATGTGTGTATGTACATGTGTGTATACATGTATGTATTTGGGAAGGATTTATTCTAACATTAATGGATGACAATAATTCATTACAAGATACCAGCAGCTTTCAATATTTGAAGTAATTATAATAGGTCTACTTTATTTTGCACTATAAATCAGAAGTTTCACGTACATTATCTTACTTAATCCCCGTAAAAACACCTGAAAGAATGTGTGCATTTTTTCACTTTGTAAATGAGCTAACTGAGGCTCTCAGAGGGTTAAGTGATGTAAATCAGAAGTTTCACGTACATTATCTTACTTAATCCCCGTAAAAACACCTGAAGGAATGTGTGCATTTTTTCACTTTGTAAATGAGCTAACTGAGGCTCTCAGAGGGTTAAGTGATTTACTCGGCAAGTGAAAGAGACAGTATTTGAATATTAATTTGTCTGATACTTAAGCTAGTTTTAACAGTTTGTTGGCATTTTTCTTTGACTGCTTTTTGTACTGCAGAGTTGGGGGATAAAGAAAGTATTGAAATCCAGGCTTTATATATCTTCCCCCACTTCTTAGTTTCACCCGTCCCAACTCTTCAATGAAATTTAAGAGGAATAGGAGTGAGAGGAGAAAGTGCAGAAAAAAGATATCATGTTTGCAGGCATGATATGAAGTGGTTAAGTTTCATCTCCTATTTTCCTGATTGCCAGCTCAAAGCTGTGTTACAGCAATAGAGAGATTAGAAATGAATGGAGGAAAAGGAGAAGGAAGAGGAAAAAGGAGGGAAAGAAGTAGAGAACAATGAAGACAGAGTTAAGATTTAAGTACAATGTTGAATAATTAGTCATTTAAAATTAATACTTTTTTTTTCTTGATTAGTCTTTCATTGACTCTTTTAGGACTCTAAATTGATGCCGTGTTATGAACATAAAGTGGTCTCCTAGAAATAGCTTTTGCAGGAGAAAAAAAGGCAGAAAGAAAGAAAACAATGTTTGTCTACAGTAAAGAGGAATTTCTGACACCCGCAAACTAGATTATTGAGTTGATCTGGAAATAATACGTGTTTCTGATGATACATTTTGCTTAGCTGTTTTTTTTTAATTTTTATTTTTTTTTATATTATAAGATTCCTAAATGCAGAAAATATTATCCAGCAGCCTCAAAGAGCGCTTAGTATGCTCACCGCACCTAGCACCAGTGTAGAGTGAATGTGGTCCTCTCTGGAAGCATGCCACCTAGAAAATTCAGGGGCTTGCCTCTCTAGAGATTTGCCTTTCCATCCACAAGACTTAAGTTCTAATTCTCACTCTTGGTCTGTGGCCAGACCATGAGTCTAGCCCAATTACATTTTTGAATAGTTTTTCTCTGCACCTACTGAGATGAAACTAGGATGCACAGTTTTCATGGAGAGATTATCCAGAAGAATTTCAAGGTGACGGTGCTTTCACATTTGAAGAGCAGAATATCTAGAAAGATCATAAAGTATGAGTGATATCTAGGGATTAGATTGGGCATCAGTATGAAACCAGGAATCTGAGGCCGTCATTTCATTTAAAATCAGATGATTGTGTCTGAATGAAAATTAGAACAGGTCAACCCAAGAGCTGATTTGGCAAGAGGAAAACAATGTAATCCTGTCTCAAGTATTTAAAACTGTGAGGAATGAGAGATGAATTGGACATGACATAATTATTTTATTTAGGAAAGGTTGCAGAATGTTAAGGCAAGTCTGATCTTGTTAAGTTTTCCCTATGTCATTCTCCAGCTAACGATTTTCCTCATTAAAATAATCACTGTGATTATGTATCTGTTCTTCTCAGAGAGTCTAAATGTTGGTCACTTGTCCTCTGTAGAGAAGGTTATTTGGGAACAGTAGCTATTTGTTTTTTAAAGCAACTCGTGATTTTATTCATCTTGTGACTTACAGATTTAAATTTGTTCTATTTCCGAATGCTTATAAACCCGTTTATTAATATCATGATAGCATTATGATTCATTTTTAGGATATTATTATTAAAAATTAGGTGATGATTTTAACAATAAACAAACATATATCAAATTAACCTGAAATTTATTAAATCTGGCCTGTGCAGAATCTGCTTGTTCTCTCACTCATTTTTGCCTTTCTGTAGCGAGCTAGGCAAACATGCAAGGCCCAGGATGGGGAATGAGACAGTCAATGCCATGCAAATGGGAAGCCATTTATTTGGCGATGGCCTAGAAGATGTTTCTCTAGTAACTGCTCAGGTCATATACTCGGGGAAGAAAAGAAGCATAACCCAGTACATACTGTCTACTGCTCAAAGCCTTGCAAAGACAATCACAGTGGGAAGTTCATTCCAGTTGGCCACTGTTGGATAAATATGTCATTTATTTTTATACAGCAAGCCAAGTATTTGGAGGATGGGGAAGAAATGGATATTGATAAATTAATTCAAATAGAAGTGAAGAATACTTAATTTCTTCTTTTCTTTCAATGACTATCTCATTCAACTTTATTGTAATGTACTGAGGGTGTGTTAGTCAGGGTTCTCCAGAGAAAAAGAATATGCACACACAGACATACACACACACACGCAATGAAATTTATTATAAGGAATTTGATCACATGATTATGGAGATGGAGAATTCCCAAAATCTGCCATCTGCAAGCAGAGGGCCAGGTAATCTGGTGGTATATACTCTCAGTTGAATTTGAAGCCCTGAGAACCAGGAGTAAGTTCCAGTCCAAGGTCAGGAGAAGCAGTTGGGCAGAGAGAGAGAATTTAAACTTCCTGCCTCTTTTTGTTCTATCTGAGCCATTGTTCCTCAGTGAGTTGGATGAAGCCCACCTATGTTGGGGAAAGCCACCTGCTTTACTCAGTCCACCAATCAAATGCTAATCTCCTGGAAAAACTCTCACAGACACATCCAGAAAATAAGGTTTAACCAGATACCTGGGCAGCCCATGGCTCAATCAAGTTGACACATAAAATTAACCATTGCAGAGGCTTTAGAAGAAATTCTATCAAACCTTATTTTCAACTTTTTCTAAGATTTTCCCCCCAAAGTATTAGCAACTCAGTAGGTATCAGAAGATGTCAACAAAGAAAGCCCTCCCCTTCAGTTTACACTACAGATCAGTAGTTTCTCAAATTTGTTTTTTTCTTTTTCAGTAGCAAGATGAGGGCTAGTGTTCTCCATAGAACTGGGCTTATAAACATTGTCCATGAAGATCAAGGGTCCAGAGAAAATAGGCAAGCTGTCACTGCCCCATTCTTATCTTGCTCAAGATGCATGAGAATACAACTGAGTGAGATGGTGCTAAAATTTATTATACATTTTAGAATGAATGAATGTTAAACAACAGAATTTTACTATTATTAGAAATAATGACTTTAGTCATCACTCACAGTTATAACACAAGTGTGTCTTGAAACAGGTTGGGCATTGTTGCATACTCTCAATTTTTATAACTTCATGAAACTACATCTTCATATAGTTACTTCCAGTATGAGTAAAAGTTAAGCTCAGTGGTGTTGAGGTCATATTTCAGAACCACAGGATCAGGACTGTACACCTCCCAAATGCACAGCCTCTAGTGCTGTATGTGGGTATCACTCTGCTGAAGGCAGATCTGCAGTTATTCTGTATTCCGTTATAAGCCATACCTACTAGCCAGATTTATAAATTTGGCAAATTATTTAAACAATCTTAATCTAAGTTTCCTGTTCTTAAAGTGGGGTTCTTGCGTTTTCTTTAGAGGGATGTGTTAGCAATAAAAGAGCTCATTCATGTGACATGCTTAGCATAGTCCTTAGCATAGCTGGCTTTATTATTGGCTTACCACATTTTTCAATAAGTATTTGTTCATGAGTATGATGTATATGACATGAACAATAAAGAATGATTTTAAGGAATTAGACCAGGATTCTAGGAGAGAGATAACTAAAATATCCTGAGCACCTATTACACACCAACACCTCTTCTAGCTTGCTTTACAGGTGTCATTGATTGGAACCCTCTCCATAACTATCTCTAAGAGATTTACTTTTTTCTATTTTATAGTGAAGACACTAAGACCTAAGGAGGTGAAATAACAGGCTGAGTAAGGTTGTGGCAGAGGTGGGATCTGAACCCAGATTTGTCCCATCTCAAAGCCTGTGCTCTTGTTACCACTGTAAAAAAATGAAGCAATTTCAGCCTGACTTTTCCAAGGGCCCTTGTGGCAATACACAGATGAGCTATGAACTGAATGTTTGTGTTTCCCCAAAACTTATACATAGAAATCCTAGCTCTCAATGTGATAGTCTTAGGAGGTGGGGCCTTTGGGAGGTGATTAGGTCATAAGGGCAGAACCCTCATGAATGGGATTAGTGCCCTTATGAGAAAAGATACAGGAGAGATTATTTTCTTTTTCTACACCATGTGAGAATACAAAAAAAAAAAAAAAGACAGCTGTCTGCAAACCAGGAAGACAACACTTAGCAGATATCAGTTCTGCCAGTACCTTGATCTTAGACTTCCCAGCCTCTAGAACTGTGAGAAATAAATGTTTGTTGTTTAAGCCACCCCGTCTTTGGTATTCTGTTATAGCAGCCCAAATTGCCTAAAGCAGCCACCCTAAGAATGAGATTTTATATATATATATACACATATATTTTTTACTTTGGAATCACTTTAGTGAAAAAAATAACAAAAACCTCCCTTATGAGAGAAGTCACAGAAGAGAATTTAAATCACAAACTCAGTGAAATATAGATTTTAAAACATGCCTAATCTTTGAAAAGAAAGTGCTAAAAAATAAGCTCCTGATGCACACAGAAATAGCAATGAAGCTGCAAATCAGACTATTGGCCAATAGGGGAACCAGGACGTCTCCAATACATCAGTGTTGACTTAAAATAGTTCACATAAATCAACAGGCTGTGTTAACCGAGGATTCTGAACCCATCTCACAGGAGAAAGGCAACTTTTAAGCTCTCCTTCGTCCTTGAGTCTATAATGGGCCTTGATTAAGTGCGAGGAAAGGGGAGTACGACTCTTAATGAAATATAAACGAAGTAACTATTTTTATTCTGTCTTGGGCAGGTGTGGTGGGACTGACAAGCCCAAATCCCAACCCCGACCTCTGCTCTCTCCTTGCTGAAGTCTCAAGAAATGAAAAGATGGCTTTGTTGACACGTCAACCTCTGCCCCTACCTTCAGTGGCTTGTGTAATAAGGAAATGAGGGATGGCGTGTAGTCCTAGTATAAACACTCTGGTTCCCGTGAGTTCCCAGGGCTGGGAGTTAATGTATTTCTAACGTTAAAGTAGAGTTAGTCACCATATTTCAAATGATCCTTATTGCAGTACCTATAAAAACTCCATCTCGTTAGTGCTTCGTCTCCTCTCTCATTACTTTCCTGTAGTATATTTTAACTCCATACATGATTTAAGAAACATTTCTGATCAATACCATTTTCTGCCTAGGGAGTTTTGTCAAGTGGATTGGGAGTCACATTAATTCCACAAAAGTAATTGAGGGGGAGTGGAGAGAGTCATAGATTTTTCGCTTCCTCACTCCATGCTCTGGGTATTTGATAGTAATGAGATGCTGCTCAGTTAGTTTTGATCAAATCACATAAAATCTTCCATGATAAATTTCAGAATGCAGGAATACTTTTAATTTTTAGCTTGCTCAGAAAAGTTTCTGTAGTTTGGCCAGTTTTATATTTCTGATTTACGTTTCTCATTTTTACTGCTTTGTGAGTATTAATTAAAATCATTCATTCTTATTACAAATAAAAATTAGAAAGGGCCCAAACAGAATACTAAGTATGATGACTTAAAGACTAGAAGGCAATCCTCTATCCCTTTGTATGTTATGGAAAATTGCTAATTTCCGTAAGAAATTTAATTATTTTCTCTATAATCATCCAGAGAGATTAAAACCTGGGTAAAATAAAGTTCATTCAGACAAGCTGGTTATTGTGTTAATAATTCGATTAAAACCAACACAAAACAAGACCCTAGCTTTTAACTTAGTGATGGTGAGATTTAATTTTTCTTTTTGAAAGCTATCATATTCAAGATTCAGGTCTAACATACCTTTGTGACAGGAAAATTAAAGACATGGAAAACTGCCACACTTTTTTCCTTAGTGCTTAAAAGACCACTATAACTCAGAAAGCATTCACTTTATATTTAAGTACAATGCTAATGGCTTATAGTTTCAGAGATTAAGAATGGTTAGGAAAAATATTACTCCCAGTTCTCCATTTGTGTTTCAAGGGAGACAGGAAAATAAATTTATTCTAAAATAAGCAAACTTGCCTTCATTTTTTCTCCATATGCCTTAGTGTGTAACATTTGCTTTAGACTAAAGAATGCTGTGTCCCAAATTGCTTACATCTTAAAACGTTAAAATATTCTCTTTGGACTTACAAAAGACTGCAAAGTGTAAAATGAATTATTTATCACTATTAAATTGCAGCATAAGAATTAACAGTGAACAATTGGTGGTGGAGAGGAGACAGGGCTCAGGTTTGGACTTCTTCTCTTTACATCTATATCACTGCCCAGTGATGTCATCCAGCTTTGTGGCTTTAAATGCCACCTATGTGATGACAACTCTCAAATTAATATCTCCAGCCCAGACCTTTTCCTTGAGCTCCAGACTCATATATCCAGCTGCCTACTCGACATCACCACTTGGATAACTAATAGGCATATCGAATTTAACATGTTGAAACTGATTTTCCCCCTTAAACTTACTTCTCCTGCTGCCTTTGAATCTCAGTAACTGGGAACTCTAGCTCTGCAACTGCTCAGTTCAAATATCTTGAGGGCTTTCTTCATTCACTCTTTTCTTTCTCTCACTTCTCACATTTGATTCAGCAGCAAATCCTGATGATTATTCTCTAAGAGTAAATTCAAAATCTATTGACATCTCCCCACCTCCATAGCTGCCACCTTGGTCCAAGCCTCCGTCACTGCTTGTGTGCATTATTACTGCAAAACCATCCTACCTGTGTGCTCTGCTTCCACCCCTGCCTCAATGGTCTAGTCTCAACAAAAGAGCTAATGTGCTTCTCATAAGACATGCCTAATCAGGTCACTTCTCTGCTCAAAACTTCCGAAAGGCTCCCCATATAATCTACAGAAAACAAGAAGTTTCTTTCCACTGTCTACAAGGCCCGATACAGCTGAATCTCTTCCAGCTCTCTCCTCTTCAACCACACTGGTTTCTTTGCTGCCCCTTGTATATGCCGAATGCAACCTAGTGAAGTACCTTTTAGTTCATCCTCTGGCACATAGCAGACAGCTAGTGAATGTTCTGTGCATGAATGAATGCAGGTAGAAACAAAGAGCTGTCAGAAATGCTTTTAGAACAATTTCATTATTCTGAGGCTACTTAGGTGTTCTTAATTACTATTCTTTACTTTGGACATCTCAGATACTATAGTGTGCAGATTGAATTTTATACTTTCAGAGAATATTTAGTGACTACCATGTACTAGGGATCATATGTACTAACCCCCAGGAGTACAAAGTTGCATCTCATGTGCTTACTTGGTCAGGGACTGGTAATCTTATATCTGCATCTTATTTGTACTTTCTGCATGCATAATATATAAGTTAGATACCTGCTATATACCTGGTTATGGGCTTAGCATCGACTTGTATAAAATAGAGGTGACCATCAGAAGCTCATGGTTTATCTATGATACCAAAGCTTAGCTGTTTGTTTCTCAATCTGACTCAGTTACCAACATTTAAAACTGGGAGTTGGATGTGGCAGAGGGATGTACAAAAATATGTATTTCCATTGTCTCTTGAAACCAGCAGACCTGGAAATCTTAGGCCTGTTATGCCGTTTTCTTTTGTAAAGGAGTAGCAGCTGCCCACACTCAGAGAGTTACCTTCTCCAGATTATCAAAGGGGTTTACAAGTAAGAGGGAAGAAAGAAATGTGACATGGCATTGTTTCATTTGGATAGCCTTTTGTATTTTGGGAAGCTTCAAATATTGTGTTTTGTGGTATCCTAAAGACATTCTTTTGGAGTAAATGGTGTTATCTCCAATTTTACAGCTAAAGGAGTGGAGTCTGAAAGAGTTTTATGATTTGTTCTAATGACTCAGCTTGTAAGAAGCCATCATCATCACCATCATCTTATTATTATTATTACTATTCTTTATCATCATAATAATCTACATTTATTGAGTGCTTACTACGGGCCAAACACTACCTTAAGTTTCTTTTGTATGTAGCTACATTTAATCTTCCCAATAACTCTGAGAAAGTCATACTTAATATTCTCATTTTTTGATGAGAAAGAGAGTGACTAGTAAGAGCAGTAACTTTCCCAAGGTTTCAAAGCTGGTGGTGAATAATTTAAATTCAGACAGTCAAGTATGGAACCTAATTATTTAAACTTTGGGCTATAGTTCCAGGGTCAACTAGCATTTAAAGCCGAACCTGACTCCAAAGACAATATACTTTTCACTATAAACTGTGGAGGGCACAGAGTGACATGTTGACCCAAATGTGAATCCCCATGAATACTTGTGGAGAAACAAGGCTCATGAGGCTGTGGGGAAAAATCTTGTATCTTTCTTCAGACTGTGAGTCTACCTGGGGCATTCTACCCAAGTCTTCACCATGCCTTACCATGTAGTCTTCTATGGGGGTATTCCAGTGTAGATAAAGTAAAGCATCTGTACACGGGTACTTTTCAATTGCAATGTGTTTTTTTCACTTCTGAATTCCATGCCTGCAACTATACCAGGTATTCTGGAGATAACTGCTTACAGAATTTCTGCACTAGATTGAAAATTGACTAACTTTTCCAACATAGTAACCAACCACTTGATAGGACCTAGTGCTCATGCCTTCCACCTGCAACATCCATTCAACAGAGTATCTCTTCTGAGACTATCAAAATGGTAGAGTTTGTTTTTAATTGAAATAATCCCTCTTAAAATTCAATTGGAGGAATAGTAGTTTATTTTTTGGTTCAATTCCTTTACATTATTTGGGTATCAGGATTTTTAACATATAAAGATCAAAACATTCTTTAAACTGGATCACCCTAGCTGGCACTAACTTTTTCTTTGGTTTATTATATGCTTTTAACCAAATCATGATCAAGAGGTAAACTGGACCCTAGTCCCCAAGATGTTTGCTCATCTCAAACAAGAAATAAATAATCCTACAAGTGTTTTGTGAAAATCCTCCAAAGTTTATAATTTGTTCTAATTCCATCTCCTCCTCCAAAGTGAGTATGGTATATATAAAAAAAAAAGTTTAAAAACTTCCCTGCAGCACTCAATAAGTATTTATTGTAATTCACATAAATGTATGTGAATGAGGATTCTTAAGTTTTCCAGGCATCTCTTGAGTCCACATTTCCAGCACTGCAAATTTGGTGATGTAGTAACTAAATACCACGGAGTGGCTTAAAAGTACATAAATATATTTTCTCACAGTTCTGGAGCCTAGAAATCCAAAATCAAGTTGTCTGCAGAATCATGCTTTCTCTGGAGATTCTAGGGAGGAATTCTTTCTTTTCTCTTTCTATATATATTGGCCACTACTGTGGGCTTATGTTGCTGGTACTGTGATTTTCTGTATCTTCCTGTCTGTCTCTTCAGTTTTCAGGGTAGCAGTTTTGCCCAATGACTTCAATTCTCTGGTGGATTTGAGAAGAGTTGTTGATTTTTAGTTTGTTCAGATTTTTTTTTTCTTGTTGTAAGAAAGGGAGTGACAATTTCCAACATCTACATGTTGGACTAGAAGCTCCAGAGGTCTGAAATGTTGATTATGATAATAATAGCAATCTGCTCCTACTACATGCCAGACTTTCCAATTCTCATAATAAAACAGTGACATATTGTTATCCATTATTTCAATTATAAAACTTGACTCTCTCACAGGTTGTGTAACTTGATCAAGAGGTAGAACTGGGATTTACAATCAAGTTATCATGTCCAAATTTTTAGTTACCTTGTTATACCATGAGCTCAGAAAGGCTTGTCCTCATCTCTACTAAGAAAATCAGTGTAAGTCTCCTGACTTCTTGGGAGTAAAATCTCAATATGAAATAAGTTGCATGTAAGGGTCATGTGTAGCATGACTAGATCAAATGTAACATCAAGCATTTTGGTTACTGGCTCGATGTGAACTGTTTTCCATGAGCCAGTGAGCTGAGCATCCTGACCACTTGTCAGCACCACACTTTCCAAACCACAGCAAACCCAGAGAAAGAGCATGAAGGATGCTAACAACTGGATAACTTCTTGTGTCCGTATGGAGTCACATAATCAGAATTAATTAAATCGATGCAATGGAATGATCAGTGACCTATGTACAAGTAAAGCTTTGCATGCTGACTCTGAAGACCTAGAGTCTCACTCTGCTTAGCCAGTTGGCAGCTGGGTACAGACCAGATGTCACACAACTTGTCTGGGTGTTAGGCTTAATGCTGTCAGATAATTTCTCAAATTCTTTTCTAGTCTAACATTCTAAGTATTAATGTGGGACAAACAAACAAAAAAATAGCTCAAGAAGGGTAGCTTGAGGTGATCTGTATAGCACAACATAGATTTTGAAGTCTTCTTATAGTCATTAGAAATATCTAGTAAAGCCAATACATTAATTATAAAGGTTTTCTGTCTGCCATGTCTAATTCCAGCTCAACAGTGTAGTGACATAGTTCTTTCTTCATTGACAGTGTATCATAAAGCATTTTACCCTATTTGCAATAGGTTACACTTATAATCTAAGAAGCAAAAACTCAAAACCCAATTTATTTCCTAAAAATTGATCAATGTCCCCTAAAGTAATTATCTGTTTTCTTAGAGAAGATTGGGGTCAAGACAGGGCATGTGTATAATTTGACAAATGCAAACCCTCCCCTCTAATGCCTTGGTATGTAGGAGTCCAAGGATACTGGGAAAGACAGGTTCAAAGGCTTGGGAATCAGCGAGCATCTTGAGAGAAAAAGTCTCTCCAAACTGCATTCCTTTCCTTTTTGAGCCTTATGATTAATAGAACCAATCTTAAGATTGAAATAGTCCTATGTAAATTCAGTGAGCAATAAAAGACACTAATCTTCATGACTCTTTCTCATAAGAAAATTTAATAGCAAATGATTGAGTAGCTTAAATTGTTGACCGAAGCTCTACATCTGGCCCTGATAACCATGGGGAATTGCTGATTCTCTTAACCCAGCCATTTGGTATTATGGACACACTTTGTCATTACTGTCAGTGCATATAAATTTTAAATAAAGTACCATAATAAAGGAAGCAGAAGCATGGGAAAAAGTCAATGTGTCATAACTAAGGGACAGAGCCTTTTCCTCATTGCCACTCCATTCCCTTAGAGACACAGTGACTTCAGAAAAGGAATAAACACAGCTGTGCTGTACCTGATGCCAGGCTGCTTCATCAATGATGCTTATGGGAATGACAGAGGACTTTACACTTCTAGCCCCAATTGGTCCCAGTTGTTCTCACTTGATACCACCACAGTGCACGTCTCTTCACTGGCCTCAGTTCTTTGGTTTCCATGCACAAATTTTTCCACAGTAGTGGTGGGGCAAGATGAAAGTCCTGTTCTGAAGGAGCGAGCTCCTGGTAGAGATTCTAGTAGCACTGAGTCTGCAGATAGAACCCCTATTTCTGCTCAAAGATGAACAGTGATCAAGACTGTTGGGTATGAGTTTGCATCCTTGGGGAACAGAATTGAGTTAGAGGAAAAGAAGGATATTCTTACTGTAGCCTGATAGGGGCTTTGACTTATGTTAGCTGGTAACTGAAAGGTATGTGATTTAATTTACACCCCAGACTGATAAAGTGGTATACATCAGTTATGTTGCTGAACATTAATTCTTTAAACCTCATTGTCATGAAATGTAAAAGCCTGACATTGAAATTTGTGACTAATTATATTACATATAGAGAATAAAAGGATGGATTCTGGAGCCAGAATACCTGGGTTTAAGTGCCAACTTTATCACTTACTAGTTTTATAACTTTGGCCATGTATTAAATCTCTTGTTTCTGTTTCCTCTTCCAAGAAATGTGAATAAATAATAGTCTCTATGTCATAGAGTTGTTGTGAGAAATAAACAAACTAATGGAAAGTACTTAGAACTATGCACAGAACATAAAAAATCCTTAATAACTCTTAGTACTATTATGTATATGCATCTTTCATAAACAAAACATATATTTTTAAAGTATAATTACACCTTAGAATTGCCATTACACACTGACATACCTCTAAATCTGTCATCAACAGGGAAGCACTGGCCAATTGAGAATGCATTCCTGCTTAATAAGGTAGCCCTACACCAGTGGATGGATCTATTATTTTACTAGGGAAGTAACTGGTGGCTGTGGCCTGAGTCAGCCAAAATCCGAATAAGTCCATGCCACCTAGGTTCTCAGGAGGCAGAAGCAGGCATTTTTCCCCACTACCCTGTGCCCGGCATCTGTTAATTGAGAGAGAGGCGGATGTATGTGATACAGAGCTCAGTGTTGAGTGCAGATAAGAGATTCCCCAGAGAAGTTTTAAAAACGTATTTGCTTTGGAGTCAAGCCTTCAAAACCTGACTTCATTTTTCCAGCTGCGTCTAAATGGGTGTTTATCTTCAGACCTTTCCCCCTTTCCTTGGAGTAGCAGCAGGGCAGAGCTCCCATTCTTTACTCTGTCTTGCATAGAGGTGTTCATGGAGGATTGTTTTTCTGTTCCTCTTCATTGGATCCATTTTTTTCTTCTTTTTCTTTTTTCTACTATAAGTTCTCTTCCCAAGACCTGTTCTGAGATGGTGAATTGAGTTATGTTTTAAGAGCTGTAGAGATGTGCTTGTAAAGGAGTAACAAGATGTGTGAGTCAAAATTTCCATCAGGCCTTATCTAGTGAAGAGCAGCATCAAACAATCAATTCCCCCAAGACCTTTGACATTAACATTTTTTCTAACATCAAACTAGGAAAACCATCAGAACTATAGAGGAAATACGCAGCCATTTGAATGTAAAATTCAACTGTCATGTTTATGTACTTGAGTTTCTGAGCTCTCTTTTCAGCAATAAGGATGTATAAAACTCATGAAAAGAGAGTAAATATTGTGATAAGATAAATGGTAATTTCTTAATGAAAAGCATTTCATAATCACCCCCTTTTTCTTTAAAAAGCAAAACAGGAAAGATAATATTTTAGGACTGTTTTTTTAAGAAAATCTCTTTGTTAAAAGGCCAATTTTGTATAAATAGCTGTTAATATGAGCTTTTATCATGCAAATCCCAAGGTTCCTTTGGTCCATTATCTACTAGTTAGAAACAAAAATCATATGTCATTGAAACCAAACATCTGTTTTTAGGGAACTGCACTGTAATTCCAGGATTTCTATTGCCTTGTATTTTAAACAATCTTAAAAACTTTTGTATGACATAACGTTTATTTATTCGGTTTTCAAATATTCCTTGACTGCTGCTTATGTACTCCTAGTCTGTGTCCTAGTTGGAGGTGAAGAAACACATGTTTCTGACCCTCAAAGAGTTTAGAGAATGGACAGAAAGAACCATTTCTTATGACACTTCTTAAATATTTAATCTGCTACATCATTAACACTGGTTGAGGATAAGGTTAATATACAATTTTTTATCTTCTCACTGGCATCTAATACAGTGCTTGCAAATACTAAATGCTCAACACAGGTTGACTAGTACAGTGTTATAGAAATTAGTCTATTTGACAACTGTCTCTTTCTTCAAAGAAATGTGTATAACAGTACACTAATAATACGTAAATTGTGATTAAAAACCAGTTTTCTATCTGTCTCCCAATATCTCTGAAACTTTATTTAGGTGTTCAGTGAGACAACCTTTACCTACACGAGAATTAAAAATTCTAAGAGATCCCATGACTTTGTCTCATTACTCCTAGGTCCTGTTGACATTTTAAGCCATAAAGTTTCAAAGCAGTAGTCAGTCTGTCTAGTCAAGTGTAAGAATTAAAGCTTGATCTTGACATAGGGTTATAATTTCCTTCCTCAGCTCAGAACAGATCCAGTCTGAATGAGGGGCCACAAGTGTCACCTCCATCTTCTCTTCTCTGCTCACCTTCTTGTGAGTTGCTGGTTTTCTCCTCGAAGTATGTATCCCTATTGAAGGGCATGAGAGAGAGGTCTGGTGCCCAGTCTACCTGGCCATGCTTTATCCTCTGAGGGCCATGCACATACTCACCTTCTTGTGAGTTGCTGGTTTTCTCCTTGAAGTATGTATCCCTATTGAGGGGCAGGAGAGAGAGGTCTGGTGCCCAGTCTACCTGGCCATGCTTTATCCTCTGAGGGCCATGCACATTAGAAATGCTGTGGGATCATTGGCTGTTCCTGGAAAGGCCCTTCTCTATTGCAGCTCTCCCTTTTCAGTCCTAAACTTCTGCGGTGTGCTTCTTTTCTGCTTTCTGCTGCATCTCCTTTACCTTTTCAAGTAGTCTATGGAGAAGATCCAAAGAAGATTCCATACTGGGTCATCCAGGAATGGAGCCCTCATCTGACTTCAAGTGAGCAAGAGGCAGATTGACAAGTCTCCCTGGGCCTGGACCCCAGGACCACAGCACTGCCCTGGATTGGCTCCCAACCTGTGAAGCTGGGAGCCCAGGTTTCCAAGTGGGAGTCAGACCCTGGTCCACAGTGTGATTTAGATTTCTCATAATACCTGCCTGATGATCTGTGTCTCTTCAATGCAGGAACTGCATCTTGGAACTTTCAAAGTGTTCTTTTTGAACTGTCCCCCGCCCCCACCTTGCCTTGGCTTTGGAAAGTAGTAAGGCTTCTCCTTGCTGCTAAGGGGAGGGCTCACAACACAGCAATAGTTCTTTCCAAAGAATTCTTTCTCCTAACTGCCAGACCCATTGTATATCCTTCACCACTCTGAAAGAGCCAGGCGTGGTGAGACAGTTTTCCTCATACTAATTTTTTTTTTTACCAAGATAGCTTCATACTGTGCCTCGGGACAAACTGAGGCAGAGGGTATAGGTCTAAGATCCCAGTCACAGAACTAACACAGAATTTGCCCAGTTTCCTGGTTTGCCTCTTTGCAGAGCTACTGTCTGTAAGCAAGAATTATGCAAATGCCATTTGCTGCTGGCAACATGCTCTAGTGTGACCATGGAGAGTAATGCCAATTAGTTTTTTAGGTCCCCTCAAAATAGCGACTTTAGTAGGAGCTAAAAAAATAAACAAATAAATAAAAAAGAAAGATACAACAATCATGGTAATACATTGAATTTTCAAAAGGAGAGAACAGAACTGAGGTTACCAGAGGTGGGAAGGGGGAGGAGGGGGGAAGTGAGAAATCGGTAAAGGGCCACAAAGAATGATTACATTGTGTGATGATGAGTATACTAATTATCCTGCTTTAATCACCACATACTGTACACAGGTGTGGATATTCCACTGCGCCCCACACATACGTATAATTAATCGTGTTTCAGTAAAAATAAATAAAAAAGAAAGATCATATGAATCTCTCCATAAACTTTTTGAAGTACCCTTATATAAAAAACAAATAAACATGCATAAATATTTTTAAAAAACAAAGCTGTTTTGGGCTTAATGATAAGAGCCTATGGAAGAGAAATACAAGGAGCCCCTCCAATTCCTGGGATGAGAATCTTCCATCTACAACAGGGATAGGCAAACTACGGTCTGTGAGCCAAATCTGACCCACCATAAGAATTTTGACATAAAGTTTAATTGGAACACAGACATGCTCATTTGTTTAGATATTGTTAGTGGAATTTTCTTTTTTAATGCTATAATGTCAAAATTGAGTAGTTGCAATAGAGACTACATGGCCAGCAAAGCCTAAAATATTTACCATCTAGCCTCGTAGAGAAAACATTTGTGACCCCTGATTTAGAAAGACTCCCATGTAGGAAACTATATTAAATACAGAGAAAGCACATCTCCACTTGCTAAAATAAGAACAATAACCTTCTCCCTTTTAACTGCATTGTCTTGCTGGGAAACAAGGAGTCTTGTGGCTGCTTCCGCCCTAAAATCTGTTTCACTCCAAGTTCCTTGGGTTTCCACATTGCTTTGGGTTGGAAATCTTTTTTCTTCTTGAAACCACTGACATATTTTCTATTTATTCATTTGTTTAACACATGTGGTTCAAGTACTGGTCACAAGGCGGGACCCTCTGGGTCTCTAAAACATGTTTTTTTCCAAAAAGCAATTTGATCACTAAACATTAGTGTAGCACCAGACATGGCAGCGACTGTCTGCGTGCATTTGGAAAAGGAGCTGCAATGACATTATCCAGTGCAGGCCGACAGGAAGATTCTGCTGGACACAGTCACTCAGGGACATGTCCCCTTTTCTTCTTGTGGCATCACTCTTCTTTAGATCGTGAGACACCTCTCCATTTAGATGTTCAGTAGAGAATATAATAAGAATTGCACTTGGGAGGTTTTTATATACTAGGCCTATAAGTGGCTCATATAACTTACATTCTCGTGCCAGAACTCTGCACGTGGCTACATGAAATTGCAGGGGAGCTGACAACGGTGGCCCACCTGTATGCCCAGAAAGAAGAGGTGCGCACAGATACTGTGGAGTTCCAGCAATCCCTGCCACTTGAAAGAATGGTCAAAGAGGAGGGAGGAAAGTCAATCTTGCTGCGGAAACCAAAGAAAGGTGAAAGTTTCAAGCTGCATAAGTTTTATTCCACTATGTTTAAATAGCTTAAGTTCTTCGACGAGGCTGACGTTTAACACTCCAGTTATTATCGGTGACTTCTATAAAAGGAGTTTCATGATAATGGCTGAAAGAGTAGGGCAGAGGATTAAGGAATGAATGAGAGACTATGTGGAGAGACCAAGTGTATATCACTTTTAAAAAATTGGTATTAATGTAAGGGAATTAATGGCGGTATAGCTTGATGAGTCAGCAGAAAAAAATTGTTTTATTTCTTTTTAAGGGTGAGGTGAGAATATTTACAAGGGAGAGACAAAAGATAACACAGAAATGGGGAAGTCCAAGTGCAGAAGAAGGAGGTAAACTTTGTAGAGCGAGTTTCTAAGGTGATGTTATTTAACTTCTAAATCAAGGAGTCAGCTTTTAAAGGAGGAAGACAACTTTTCTTGAGAGACTTTTCAGAGCTCACATATAAATGAGTACCTAAGAGCATGAGAGAGGAGCCAGTGTTTCCCAAATGGATTTGTTTGGTGTTGGAGGGAAAGGAAAAGAGAAATGAGAAGATTCAATCTTGATCAACTCTATCTATGTGTTTGGAAATAATGGGGATCAGGTTCAAGTACTGTAAAAGGAACCAGTGGAGAACTGAGGAAATTTAGGAATATCTGGCTGATCCTCCCTGGGACAAATTGGAAGAGAAGAAACTTTTTAAAAAAGTCAAAAAAAAAAAAAAAAAAAAAAAAAAAAGAAAAGCACTGAAATTTTGTTGAAGTTAGAAACCATACTTTTATAATGATAACATGAAGTGTTATGAGTCACATAAAAGTTGAGTCACATTTCTGCCATGTGAGACCCCTGGGTCATTGTTGCCACCACCAAGACCCTTACCAGATGTGTTCCCTGGACGTTGGACCTCTTAGGCTCTGAAACCGTGAGCAATAAATTTTGTTTTCTTATAAATCACCTAGTTGCAGGTATTTTGTTATAAGCAACAGAAATGGACTAAGACGTAGGGTAAGGGTCTGGGAATGGAGACCAGGAAGCAAAAGGTTTTGAAAGTTGGAGGTGAAAGAGGGAAGGGAATTGAGTGTTGAAGAGGTCTGGCCCTGAGAAAGTGATAGAAAGATTGAAATGGAGATATTGAGACTGAAAAGGGCTGAAGAGGTGGTACATTAATAAACGGTTGCTTCAACTACGAACGGAGCGTACCTAAAATGTAGAGGTCACTCTGAGAGAAGGATCTATGATCTGCCGTGCCAAGAAGGTCTGAGGAGATTCTCAGACACTGACACAGGGAAATGCCTCATGGAGACCACAGTCAGGGTCTGGGCTAGTGTCTGGAGGGAGGGGTTAAGACAGACGGTCACAGGCCCTTTCTCCCCATACCGTCCCCTTGTCCTCTGTTCCTTTCCTGTCATCCCTTTTTACATCTCTAGTTGTAAGGGAAGCTACATGCTCTTCAACTGCTCACAAAGCTCCTGTCTACTGAAAATGGGTTCCTACCAGAAGTAGAATAGTGAACCTCCAAGTTAGATCTAACCAAGATATTTTCCCCTTATTTCTAAAATGCCCAGGAGCAAAGCCATACTTAGATGAGCAAAAAGATACCACAAAAGAAATAAAATGGAATAAGTGGTGATAAATTCTCTATGGCTCAGTGTCCTGAGGACAGGCAGAGTATGTCAATTGTACAGGGATTCATTTTAGTGGCTTCTACTCTATAGGGAGATAAAGGAAAAAAAATAAGTTACATATTTTTGGAGCTCATCACTATATTATTTCAAAAGAAGAGGGAAACACAAGACAAAAGTGATCAAATTGAATATAGCTAAGTTTCTCCTTCAGGAGTGGAAAAACTCAAATTGCTCTCTATTGATCATCTATCCATCTATCCCCTCATTCCTTTATTCATGCAGCCAGTCAGTATCTTTTTTTTTTTTTTTGTCCTTTCTGTGACCGGCTGCACTGTGCTCAGCCAGTGAGCGCATCACACCTGCCATCCCTAAATAGGATCCGAACCCGCGGCGGGAGCGCTGCTGCGCTCCCAGTGCCGCACTCTCCCGGGTGCGCCACTGCTCGGCCCAGTCAGTATCTTTTAAGTGCTTTGTAGGTGACCAGATAACATGCTCTATGCTTTGGACACACTGTCCATAATTCCACACACACTGGACATAATTCTAGTCTGTACAAAGCATAATCTCTGCACTGGAGAAAGTCATAGCAGTCTGGGAAGGAGGAAGCAAACACCTAATGACCACAAGGTGTGGATGGCAATCAACACGGTGCACAGAGGCTCCCCGAGGCAGAGGGCCACAGTGCTCTGGAGATGTCATAAAAGAGAAAGATCTTGAGCTTGGACTTGAAATACCAGGAGTCGTTCACTAGGTGCTCCATGTTCAGGAAACAGAATGAATATTCAATCAAGGACACGATTTGGGCAATATATTTGTACCCATTGTGCAAGAGTAATTTTTGAGAGAGCTTGACATTTTACCATTATTATGCCTTCTTCTCTTTATCAGAACTTACTGGAGAAGAGGAAGACTAGCATGAAGCAAAGCAAACAAAAAGTTTGCTTTTCTTTGTTCAATAACCGGGAGGAAAATAAGCTTGTGTGTTCATATTAGCCTTCCACCCACACAACCAATACAATTAGGAGCTGTGGTAATGAGTTTAGGAAACACCTATTACCTTGGAAAAAGGGCTCTAGAATTGAGAGCAGCCTGAACAGATTAGGTACAAATGGGAAAAAACCTCCAGAATAGGATGTAAAGGAATAAATTAAGCATGCTGTGACTGGCTGAAGAACTTTGCAGATACAGGTCTCCGTCACTTACATGGCAGGAAGGACTAAAGGGAAAACTAGAAAATAAAAAAAAAATGACCAAAGTTATGAAAACAGTAGAATAACCAGACAACGATTCTAATGTGCTTTGTGAGTGAAACTGGAGATGTGGTATCGGGGTCCTTGCGCTTTTCCCAAAAGGTGATCAGAATAGCTACGCCAGTCCAGCCAGGATGTCAGAGCCTGGATGTTCTGGACTGACTGCACATAAAAGCTCACTTTCGACCTTTGCTCTGTGAATCTGGTGTCCCAAGGAGGGAAGCCTCTTAAATGATTGCTCTCGAATTCAAAGAATTGAACAGGAAGAAATTTTTCTTGGCATCCTCTAATATTTTCTCACTTTCTGGCAGAATTTCCCACTGAAAGAACAGAAAGTGAGGGGAGCAGAGAACGTCTCACAGGAGTTTTGATTTCACAGATGCCTCCATATACATGGCCTTGGAGAAAAAAGCAACCAGCACAGCAGCTACAGGTTTGGGGTACATTTCAGTTAAAATATTTTTCCAGAAAGAAGGAAACTTTATATTTGGCCCTAAACCTCTGTGTGTGTGGTGTGTGTGTGGTTAATTGTGAGTGTTCTCTAAAATAGTTTGTAAAATATTTGCTGACTGAAAAAGAAATATTTGGTCATCATATATATCACATAAGGGTATTTCAGAGAAGGAATAAATATGCTGTAGCTGCTAAAAAATATATATATATATATATACACACACACAAATAAAGTGTGACAGGTTATTTTTTCATCTCCAGTTTTAAAATCTGTGTTAGGCATCCAAACTCAGAGCAGCTCTGTCTTTCCCTCTTCCCTGGAGAACCTCGAGGGCTAAATAAAACATGTTACTCCAAGAATCAAGGTACCATGGGCCAAGTAGCCTCTGATAGAGTGGCTTGCAGTTATGAAAGTTGATCCCTATAGGCATTAAGAAAACAATTTGCAGAAATGCAAGGGATGAATCTTGGGCAGCACTGAGGTGTTCAAGTTTTTTGCAGTAGCAGAATTCCATTGTCCTTATTCTGCATCTAATAGTAAGTTACAATTACTGAGTTTAATAAGTGAAGGCTTTAGTAGGAGAAAGGAGCAGCTGAGGAGAAAGTACAACAAATGCCATGTATTAATAATTCTGAAATATGTTAGTGGTTAAAAGTGCAGAATGAGAATGATATCTGGTAATTGAGTATCTACAATGTAGTAGCTACTGATAACCTTCTTACATACATTATCCAATGCATTGTAGATTCCTGGAAATTAGATATTATTATCTACATTCACAAATTAAAAGAGAGGTTCAGAGAAGAAATTTGTCCCAGGTTGCGTAGGTGGCACTATTTATAGCTTAGATTTATTATGTGGTCAATGCTTAAGATCATTGCCCACCATCCACGGCTACGTGACCATGGACAATATGCTTAACTTTTCGATCTCTGTTTTCTCACCTGTAAAATGGGTGCAATATGTATCATAGGATTCTTAGTGGATTATATAAATTAACATATGTAAAGTTCTAAAAATAGAGCCTAACAGATGAGGGAACTTCAAAAAATTCAAGGAAAACAGAATTAAAAGATAATATGAATCTTTCCATGAGCTTTTTGAATTACTTTCGTATATGATTTTTCCCGCTCCAGTTGAGAAAGGCACCACTAGTCAAACTGCTCATTTCATAGAGTTAGTCAGAGTTCCTGAAAAGTTGCCTTTTCATATGCCTCCTGTCTAGAGGGATGAACAATGATATGAAATCTATAAATAATAAAAAGGAGAGGAATAAAAAGTAAACTGATTCTTGCTCCCTGGACTTAATCAATACTCAAAACTATCCCTTCTCAAAAGATGCTTCAGTGGGGTTAGCTACATTTGTGATTGCATTAGTGATTCCCAGCTCTAACACTGAGTGGAAATTCATGGAAACAAATATTTGTTGGCCAGGGAAAAGTCATTCTGATCTAATTAATTAATTAATTAATTGATTGATTATATTGGTTATGAATATTCATGAGATACAAAGCTGATTGTCACCCCTCGTGCCAGTGATGTGGGGGCCAGATTCATACTGGTGTGAGGGCCAGATTCATACTGGCAGCATACCCATTACCACAAATTGTGTTTGTACCCTGTGTCTCTCACCTAATTACCCACAACTGCCCACTCCCTATCCCCCCCGCCCATTCTATTTTGTAGCCCAAGGAATGTTCTCTACTTCTGCAAGTCCAATGCACTACTGTGGTCTTTCTTTCCTTCTTTGTTCCTCTGTTAGCTCTCACATATAGTGAATACATGCAGTACTTATCCCTCTGTGCTTTGCTTATTTCACTTAACATAAGTTTCTCCAGGCTCATCCATGTTGTTGTAAATGGCAGAATTTCATTCCTTTTTATGGCAGGTATTCCATGTGTATTCCATGGTGTATATACCACAGTTTCCTTGTCCAATCATCCATCCATGGACATTTAGGTTGGTTCCATGTCTTGGCTATGGTAAATGGGGCTGCAGTACACATGGGAGTGCAGGTGTCCCTTCGACATGACGATTTCCATTCCTTTGGGTATTTACCCAGAAGTGGGATTGCTGGATCATATGGAAGATCTATCTGTAGTTGTTTGAGATAACTCCATACTGTTTTTCATAGTGGTTGTACTAATTTACAGTCCCACTGACAGTGCAGTAGTGTTCCCTTCTCTCTGCACCCTTGCCAGCATTTGTTATTCTCCATCTTTTTGATTATAGCCAGTCTAACTGGGGTGAGGTGGTAACTCAATGTAGTTTTAATTTGCATTTCCCTGATGACTAGTGATGTTGAGCATTTTTTCATGTATCTGTTGGCCATTTGTATGTCTTCCTTTGAAAAATATCTATCATTCCGATTTAAATGAGACTCTGTTTCTCTTTTATGGATTTGGAATGAGCAAGTAAAGGCTATTTGTCCTTACATTTATGTCCATTTAATTTGCTAGATAGAGCACAAAATTGCAATAAAACCCCACAAATTCTGCATCCAGAAAAGAGAACCTTTCACAGGGCTACTAGTTAATCAACATTCAACAATAACCAAGTTCTAGGCAAAGTTCTCCTTGTGCACACAGAGCAGCAACTGTTTTGAATGACTTTTGCTGGGGGTCAGCTCATCTGGCTCTATTAATCAGCAGGGGCAGGAGAGAGCACAGGAGAACATGATGCTAATATGCATATAATTCTCTCCCCAGTATGCACACAATTCAGCCAAAGCAGAAGAAGGGCTTCCAGAACAAATCATTTCCAAACATACCCCCAACCTCACTGCACTTGATCCACAAATGCAAAACTCTAAACCACTCTAAAAGAAATGACGTAATTGCTTTTAATTAATGCTTATTAAAAGCTTCTGCTTGGAACAACTTGGGCAACAAAATAAATAACTATAGTGTTGGCTCATAACCAAAAGAATTAAATAATTATAAATTTATATTGGTATAAATTAATAACTGAATAAATAAATGAAGGAGAAGCAACAACTTTTCTTTACAGGAGAATTTCAATTAATAACTATGGAAGGATTTAAAGAATTTGAAAGCCACCATTAGAAAACTACAGCCATAATTTCCATAGACAAGAACCACCAATGGATGCTGAAATTAGTGGGCAAAAGGTTAAGCAGAAACAAGAATAATTGTATAAGATCAAAGTACTTCCTCCGAAATATTTAGTACTGCAATTACAAAGAGAAATGAGTAAGTTTAAAGTGGAGAATCCCAGCAGACCCCATCATAACCAAGTTATCAAGGTTATCATGACAGCTAGTACATATCAACATTGTTAACCACTTGCTATAATTCACTGACAAGGACACAGCACCTTTTCAATAATGCACACTCTGAATCAAATCATGAGAAATCATCAGGCAAACCCAAATCATTTCACAAAATAACTGATCAGTGTTCTCCAAAAGTTCAAGGTCATGAAAGGCAAGGACAGACTAAGGATGTATCATAGACTACAGGGGATGAGACAACTAACTACAACGTTGCATCTTGGATTGGAACTTGGAACAGAAGGAGTATATTAGTGGAAAAACCAGTGAAATCCAAATGAGTTTGTACTTTACTTAGTGATAGTTTCGCAAGTTAATTTCTCAGTTTTGATAAAAAGTTTTATGGTTATAGGAGATGTTTAGATAGGGGAGTTGAGTGAAGAATAAATAGGTATTATCTACACTACCTTCGTTTTGTAATTTTTATTTATTTTTAGCATATTCATTCTAACAAATCGTGATATTTCTTTCTGCCCTTTGCCTGACCTATCACATCCCAATCACCCTCCCTTCCCCCCATATTTAGCTTTCTTAGGTTCATTCTCTCCTCCTGAAAGTTCAATGTATTGTTGTGGTCTTTTCTTTCTTTCCTTCATTCCTTCCTTCTTCCCTCTCGCCACCCTCCCTCCCTCCCTCCTTTCCTACCAAGCAGCTAGTTATGAGTAAGAACATGCAGTATTTGTTTCTTTTTCTGGCTTATTTCATCTAACATAATTTTCTGCAGACTCATCCATGTTGTTGCTAATGGCAGAATTTCATTCATTTTTATGGCTAAGTAGTATTCCATTGTGTATATGGATCACATTTTCTTTATCTAGTCATCTGTTGATGGACACTTAGGTTGGTTCCATATTTTGGCTATTGTAAATAGAGC
Organism: Galeopterus variegatus; assembly: GCF_000696425.1. Lineage (NCBI taxonomy): Eukaryota > Metazoa > Chordata > Mammalia > Dermoptera > Cynocephalidae > Galeopterus > Galeopterus variegatus. The sequence goes on from NW_007731723.1 coordinate 86,733, forward strand.
TGCAGTGAACATGGATGTACAGGTATCCCTTCGACATGATGATCTCCATTTCTCTGCATATATACCCAGCAGTGGAATTGCTGGATCTATCAGTAGCTCTATCTATAGTTGTTTGAGAAACCTCCATACTGTTTCCCATAATGGCTACAGGTATCCCTTCGACATGATGATCTCCATTTCTCTGCATATATACCCAGCAGTGGAATTGCTGAATCTATCAGTAGCTCTATCTATAGTTGTTTGAGAAACCTCCATACTGTTTCCCATAATGGCTGTACTAGTTTACAGTCCCACCAATAGTGCAGAAGAGTTCCCTTTTCCTTGCATCCTCGCCAACATTTGTTATTCTCAATCTTTTTAATAATGGCCAGTCTAATTGGGGTTAGATGACATCTCAATGTGTATTTGATTTGCATTTCTTGGATGACTGTGATGCTGAGCATCTTTTCATGCACCTGTTGGCCATTTGTATATCTTCCTTTGAAAAATGTCTATTCATCTCCTTTGCCCATGTTTTAATTGGATTATTTTTTAAATGTATAGTTGTTTGAGTTCTTTATATATTCTGGATATTAATCCCTTATCAGATGTATAGTTTGCAAATATTTTCTCCCATCCCATAGGTTGTCTTTCCACTCTGTTGATTGTTTCCTTTGTTTGCAGAAGCTTTTTAGTTCGATATAATCTGGTCTTTCTTTCTTTCCTCCACACTATTTTTGAAACTTTCCTATAAATATAAAATGATCTAAAAACTTAACTGTTAAAATAAAAAGTTTCTGAGAGGAAAAATTTTCTATTTTTATGTAGTGAGCTTTCTTTCCTGTTGTTTGCTGGACTGAATATTAGAGAGCCTGTAACCTTATTGCTGTACAGCTGCTGTTAGAAGCATAATTTCTTGCCCTTTAGACTTACATTCATCAAAGCACAAGAGCCATGTTGAAACCCAAAGGTGAGTTGGAAAAGCAGGTCATGTTTTCTGCTGCTCTACTCTAGCAAAAATTGCTTTCTCTATGGGGCAAAGGGTGTTTTAGTCAAATGTTTTTATGAAAGAAGTCACTGAAATTAATACAGGAACCATAGATAAAAGGGAGCCAAGCAGAGAGCAGCTTACTGTTAAAAAAAAGTGTGGGGAGGGTTCACGTTGGGCAATAACAAAGAAAAGGCAGAGATGCTAGGTTTACATCCATTTAAAGGTTCCTGAAAGCCCATGTGAGGGTTTGATTTAGCATTTCCCAGAAGAACATTCGGCTGTGCATTAATATTGTAAGATGTCTCTGGAGGAGGGTTCCATTTCAAATAAGTTTAGGAAATCCCTATATATTTCATTTCTTCTCCTGGAGGGTCACAAGTCATATTGGCAATTGCTAGTCTTGTTGCTAAGAATACAAACTAACAAAGAGAAGCACAAAATGATTTAACTTTGCTTAAACTACTTGCTATTTACTAAACATGTGAAAAAGAGATTTTTCATATCCCACCTATTACCATTGTGAATGGATAGTTTTCCACAAAGTTTAGACAAGGGCATTCTATCATATAAGTTTTCTCCAACAGCTCCATGCAGGAAAGAAAGCGACTTGGAAATGAGATGTGGTGAGGAGCATGGGTCATTCTCTCTTCCTATTCTTTTGAATTAAAAAAAAAAAAAGTACAGATTTTAATATCCTGTGGAGAAGGAAGCTGGAGATCAACTATAGAGGGAGAAATGAAATAAGATTTTATGGTCTGGGAGCACTAATATGCTGTTAGAAATCTAAGTGTGTGTGTGTGTGTGTGTGTGTGTGTGTGTGTGTGTGTGTGTGTGTAAGTAGTGGGAATTGTAATCCCCCTAGCATTCTAGAGTCACAAATTCAGACAGGAATAATGCAACTAAGTACCTAGAAACCATGTAGAAATAGGAGTATTTTATTAAGTTACCTATTTATTAAGCTACCTAAAGTAATAGCACTTCCCCCAATGTCCTGGGTAAATTGTACCCATTTTCAGCATTCTGAACACTGTTGTCATTCCGATGTTATTTCACTTTCCCCTTAGTTCTTCAAAATGACACATAAAATATGCACACTTAATATATTTGAGATGTAAAGAGTGATCTAAACATAAATATCCTCCATACATGTTTAAGCACATTGCTCCAGGTTAAAAACAGGGTATTTTGTCTAAAATATAACTGTGTGCATCTAGGCCGATTACAAGGAAATTTTATTTGCTCTATTTCTAATCATTTTCAAGTGGTGGAAATATGACTATTTATAATCCTAATGAAAGTCTGCTAGTTTTCTGTTATGTTAGAGTTATTTTAAGCTTTTCTTCAATTTCACCTATTTGGAAAGAAAGGAAATACATAAAAGTTATTAATAATGTGAATTACATTGTCATGGCAACACATTTTTCCAGATACTCTGCTCTTATACAACTATTAACCCCTAGTCTCTATTTATTATTCAAGGAAAATCATGTTTTGGAAAGAAAAAAATTGCTTGTCATCAAAAGGGACAAAATCCTCTTTGTAAATTCAAATTGTTGTACAAGATGAAAATAGCTTTTCAGTCCTAAAATGATTAAAATTTGCATTTTTCATGTTTTATTCTTGGTTGCTTTTTCTTCTTGTAGGATATGAATCACTGAGATCAAAATTCACCATCTTGGCTGGAAGATTAACTCGAGATTTGTGACAGAGACAGCTAGTTGTGCATTAAAATTTGTGCTACTGTTTGCATAGTTTTCGCTGGAAAACGGCCACACTATCAGAAACTTTTCCCAGCCTGCCCTGTATTGAAATGGGATCAAGCACTTATTTCTTATCTGTGGAATGTGAGAGAGCATGATAAGTATTATTTCTGGGCCAAAGTACTTCTGAATGAGGTGTGCCTCTTCCATACTGCTTGCCCTTACCTGGGAGGATGCAAAGAACATCGAGGCTCCAGGGGACCGAGAAGGAGGCACAGAATGGAGATAACTTGCATCCTCAAAGCATCACCTGGCCCATAGCTCCCACTGACCAAGAACACCTGCACAGGCATATGACATGAGAGAGAATAAAAACTCTATTAGGTTATGCCAGTAAAATTTTGGTGCAATGTTTTTAATAACAGATGTTTAACCCTACCTAGTATCTGTTTCCTAATTAATTGGTCCAACTATATATTAAATGCATTAGGAAATATTAGTCATGGTCACATACATTTATCTATTAGAAAGAGACAAACAGATTTTATTGCATATGGTGGATATCCAAAATCAAAGAATGACCATTGTTTTTCTTTGTCATTTTTAGGGTATGGGCTTCTAATGCTCAGACAGTTTTGAATCCAGTGATTTTTGTTTTTGGTGCCAAATTAATTAAATTAGTTAAGGTTTTGGTCCCAAGGCAAACCTTACACATTAGAGCCCACACACAGTTCATTTTATTTTTTATGCACTATTCATTGCTGAGGGAACAAAAGCATTTCTGGCTAAAATTTCTTATTGCTCTGGTTTAAATATGTCCCCCCCAAAACATGCATTGGTAACTTAATCCCCAGTGCAACAGTGTTAACAGGAGGAATCTTTGAGAGGTGATTAGGCCTTGGGGTCTCCGACCTCCTGAGTGCACTAATGTCCATTATAAAGGGCTTGAAGCTGGGAGTTTGTGCTCCTGCTCTCACCCCCCTTTTGCCCTCATGCCATGGAAGGATGCAGCAAGAAGGCCTCCACCAGATGCCGGCATCCTGATATTGAACTCCGAGCCTCCAGAGCTGTGAGAAATAATTTTTTTTAAATAAATTACCTAGTCTGTGGTATTCTGTTATAGCAACACAAAACAGATTAAGACACTTATAAAAATAAATAACTGAGTGCATAACATTACCAACAAAATTTCTTGGTCCCAAGAGCAAAAAGATTATGTTTATTTTATGAAACTCATCCCATTTTCCAGTGTTTTTTGCATCTTTATTACTTTTTAACAGCATCTGTCCTATTGATTAATTTACCTTATCTAGATCCTTCCTGAGCAATCGAATAAAATGGTGAAGAGGACAGGAAAGGGCTGAGAAAAAAGTTATGTGACATAATATAAGAAAATTCCCACGAACTTGGCCCTGATACATTTAACGCATCAGTTCCACATGTCACTGTACTATTGAGAATCCTCATCTATACGAACCTGGAATTTTACCAAACCTCAGGGCATATTCCACGAATACTCCAGAAGAATATTTTCAAATTCCTGGATCTTATCTTTTCTCAGCTCTCACAAAAGACTTTCACCATTTAACTAATTATATAATCATAATTTCTCAGCTGTTTGGCCTCTATTGCTTTTATATATGTTACAAAATTTCTAAATTGTGCTTTCTTGAGGAGATCATTCCTAAATTTCTAGATAAATAACATTCTACTGGCCATGTAACAATGACAGAAGACGTAATTGCTAACTGCTACTGCAGCCTCGTCTAATACACATCTCTTCCATATTTATTGTTTCTGGAGTTTACTTTGTATATGTTTTGTAAGGCTGAGGATCTCCAATGAACACATCTATAAATCAGTATTTCTCCCAGGCAGTTTTCAAGTCATCGTATCAGAATCACATTTTAGTATGCAAATTCCTAGCATTCCCTTCCAGATGTTGTTAAGAAAAATCACTCATTATATGGCTTGGGAAATTTTATTTAAAATGAACATCAATAGTGATTCTTATGAATTATTTAAAGTTGAAAAACAACTTCTGTAAAACATGAGAGTTTTCTTTATGATCAGAGCAATGAGTGGGAGTAAGGGCGGAAACAGAGACCTATTTGTCTTTTGGCTACTGAGTTCCTTATGCTCATGTCTAAATATGGCTGGAATGACCACACTTTCACTCAAGCTCAGTCCCCTCTTCCATTCTAATTGACAACACAACACATTGGAGAGAAGACCATTGCCTGTGGGACTGAGCTGGACTCAGAGGATAGCGAAGATCTGAGTGGAGCCTGGGTTGGGTGGGAGCCAGACTGCCTGGTCTGCTAATAAGTCAGACCAAGTTGTAGCAGAACTTCATCCCAGTGACGATGAGGAAGCTTTTTCTGGCAAACAGTATCACCACACAAGAGAAAGAACAGTGACTACAGGGTTAATCAAAAATACCCCACCTCCACTTTACCCTTGTTCCCCACTGACCACTCAATAACCAAAAGGGCTTAACCAGTTCCTGAGTTCCAGGACCTGTGGAAATTAAGGTGGGTTGGCAGAAAATGGTGTCTGATTGTTTAGAAGCCTGGATGGCTTTGTGTGAGGTGCCTTTCTGGCTTGTCTCTTCTTTGTTCCCTTCTCAAGCATCAGGGATCACTATAAAGAGTATTAAGGAGAGAAGGAATCTCTTTTCCCCTATCTACAGGATGTCTGCTGTACAGTCTGATTTAGTGCTATTAACATCAGAAATACCTAGGTTCAAATCCGGACCCACCAGTTCCCATCTTGGGGATGCTGGTGAGATGCTCACGATTTCTGAGGGTCAGTGCCTTATTTTCTCCCTGGTGGTGGCAGTGGTGGAGGGTGTGAGGAGTCAACGATAGCTGGCTTAGAAGTTTTTTCTAATTACATAAAATATAAGTTTTTTGCACATGATAAATTCTGGTTGTTATTATTATTGCTGTAGATATTATTACAAGTCATATCAGGGAACTGCCTGGGAGCTGCAAGGAACGACCCTTACTTAGTCTGCTGTGAATATGGGGTACCTCTCTTCGGGAAGGAGCACTGATGGGGTGCCTGCACGGTGGTCCTGAGCTAAGAGTTCTGATTCATTCTGCCACAATCCTCTTGAAGTTAGTCCCGTGGTAGGCACAGAGTATATTCATTTTGTGGGGGAAAAAGCAGTGAGGGTGAAGTCGCATAAACACGTGAAAATCAAGTTTCACCTTTTTTTTTTTTTTTTTCCTAATAACAGAGTACTTTTCAAGTTCCTATAAAGGCTACAGGCACAGAACTGCATTTCTACAGTGGAATGAGATGCATGCCATCATTTTATACTGTCTCAGTGGGCTGAGAGCAGAAGTTAGAGTATCACTTAGCGGGATGTTGTCTGATTGATTGTCCAAACTGTGAATTTTTAGGCCCATGCCCGTATGAGTTAGCACCAGCTCAGACCAAAGAGAGTGCCTAACCTGTTTATATGTTTTTAAACCTGGTCTTAATTTCCCCGATGACCATATATTCACTCTATAATATAATACAGAGTCAGCATCAGAACTTAAAGGCATGGAACAGGGGAGGAAAATATCCATTTACTTCACTAAGGTCTAAACCATTCTGATGCCAAATTCTTGCTGAGGTCTTAGAGGTGGTCTTAGAGGGTAGAAATACAGAACAGTGGAGTAAAACCCAGATGAAACTAAAAAGAAGGAAGGTGTTGTCCATCTACGATGCTACACCCATGTGATACTGGGGCCTCTTGCTGCCTGGACCTTCTGAGAGGCCTTTAGAAATGCAGTTCAGAACAGTCCCCCAGGGGTGAAAGGGGGAAACACTTCTCACTAGCTCTCACCACACTGGTTAACAATGGCTCCATGAGTATTGACCCAACCACCAAACAATCTCTCAGACACACACATACATATTTTAGCTGCCAGGTTGTAAGAGAAGCAGCCGTGTAAGAGAAGCAGCCCCAGGGCGGGAAGTAAAAGCTGCTTCATTGGCCTCAGGCAAAGATTGCACTTGCCAGAAGAGAAGCCATTAGAAGCCTGCAAGAAACTGGTCCCTACAGCTATGGCTGGAGTAAAAGATGCAGTGAGATAATTTTGAAGTCGTGCACAGGAGGGATTCGATAGAGAAAACAGATTCCTTGTAAGGTTGTGCTCACCTGTTTTCCTCAATTTTGCCCTGTGTCCTCCATTAAGTACGTGGACATGACATTGTAGAAATGCTTTCTTAGAAGAAACTCCTTGGCCTCAATGAGCATGTCAGGGAAAACCGGAATATCTGAGGCAAATTTCAGAATATTAAAGACAGTACAGACTCTAAGTGAGGTCCAAAGAAGCAGGAAATTCTGGCTTAGGCTAAAGCAGTTAGAGAAAACCACTGGAAGGGGGAGCTCACCTGGCCCTGGAAGGGTGAGTTATAGTAACGCAGTGAGGGTGATCTGGCCATATTGTAAGAGAAGCAGCCCCAGGGCAGGAAGTAAAAGCTGCTTCATTGGCCTCAGGCAAAGATTGCACTTGCCAGAAGAGAAGCCATTACAAGCCTGCAAGAAACTGGTCCCTACAGCTATGGCTGGAGTAAAAGATGCAGTGAGATAATTTTGAAGTCGTGCACAGGAGGGATTTGATAGAGAAAACAGATTCCTTGTAAGGTTGTGCTCACCTGTTTTCCTCAATTTTGCCCTGTGTCCTCCATTAAGTATGTGGACATGACATTGTAGAAATGCTTTCTTAGAAGAAACTCCTTGGCCTCAATGAGCATGTCAGGGAAAACCGGAATATCTGAGGCAAATTTCAGAATATTAAAGACAGTACAGACTCTAAGTGAGGTCCAAAGAAGCAGGAAATTCTGGCTTAGGCTAAAGCAGTTAGAGAAAACCACTGGAAGCGGGAGCTCACCTGGCCCTGGAAGGGTGAGTTATAGTAACGCAGTGAGGGTGATCTGGCCATAACATCCATCACCCCACTGATTCCCGGGGCTGATCTGGTAGCAATAATAACTATTGATTTATATGTATTCACATAGGAATTTATAGTTTACACACTGCTTTCTTGTACATTACACATTTTTAAAGAGTATTTCTAAAATCATTAGCTTCTTTATTTATACAGTCGTCCCATAGTATCCATGGGGGACTGATTTCAGGATTTGCTGAAGATACCAAAACCCGCAGGTGCTCAAGTTCCTGGTATAAAATGGTGTAGCATTTGCATATAACCTACGCGTGTCCTCCTGTATACTTTAAATCATCTCTAGGTTATTTATAATACCTAATGCAAAGTAAATATTATGTAAATAGTTGTTATACTGTATTGTTTAGAGAATAGTAACAGGAAAAAAGTATGTATATGTTCAGCACAGACAATACTTTTTTTCCAAGATATTTTTGATCCACTGTTGGTTAAATTCACAGATGCAGAATCTACAGATAAGGAGGGCTGACTGTACAGGGAAATTGAGGCTTAATGAAGTTAGTGACCTACTAAAATGACATTTAGTAAGTGGAGAGCCAGGACTAGGCTAGGGATCTTTCTATGATAGAATCACGTAGGATAGAACTAGGCACAAGAGGCAAAGGCATCACTTGAATATGGGATTCAACAGTGCTCACATAGTGGGTCAGGTGTAGACAGGATTGGATGGAGTAAAACACTCTAGGACACCCATTCTAGTGTTTCTAGAACTAGTGACAGTCATAGGAATATAACACACTCAATCAATGTTAGTCATTATGATTATCATTATTTAGGTATAAGGCAAGTTCTAAGTGCCTGGGGAAAACAAGTTAAGATGAATGACACAAAGACAAATGAAAAGGATTAAGGAGATATAGCCCCTTCAATGAAAAAGATTTGCATATTTTCTATTTTTTTTTTTTAAAGATGACCGGTAAGGGGATCTTAACCCTTGACTTGGTGGTGTCAGCACCACACTCTCCCAAGTGAGCTAAACGGCCATCCCTATATAGGATCCGAACCCATGGCCTTGCTGTTATCAGTTCTGCACTCTCCCAAGTGAGCCATGGGCCGGCCCTGCACATTTTCTCTTTTTGCACAGGCCAAGGAAGATGGGTAGAGTCTACTTAGAGCTCTTTAATAAATAAATGTGCATGCTTTACATTTTAATTCACAGTGGCAGTGTTTAGCTTCTCAGTCTTTTCAATTATTTTTAACTATTTATTGTTTCTAATAAGCTCAAAATATTGTAGTTCTGACTAAGAGGGGCACAGAGCTGCCCTCCTTAAGTAGTGGTTGACAATTTAGCTAAGGATAGACATCCTGGACATATGTATTTCCAACCCAAGGCAGTATAACAGGGCTGGGAGAGACTTTCAGACAACATGTGTTAACAGCAGGAGTGAAATAGAATGGTTAGCAACTGATTTGTGTTCTTCCTCTGGGATGTCTTTGGAAGCCACCTGTAGTGGCAACTGCTGCTGAGCCCTGCAGCAAGCCTCTAGCAAAACCTGTAGTGCTGCCCTGTCCAAGTACATTGCATTTTGAATCTTTGAAGAAATGCTGTCTGTCTGGGCCATGATCAAGGTGGCCTTCTTTCCTGCAGGAATTGCCTCTGGGGAGCTCTGTACAAGATCCCACACTGGCTCTTAAATCCAGAGGCAGATGAGTGATGAAGGATGAATGTTTTGCAAAAACCTGTGTAGGTCAGAGCTCTTGTCAAAACCTGAATTCACAGAGTCCTGGATATTTACAGCCAAAAAAAAAAAAAAAAAAAAACCCTGTAAATAAGTACATGTACACTATTTCAAAGCAGTGCTTTAAGAATTCATCTCTTATTTAGTGGTTGTAGATAGTAAGTATAATGCTGAGATTTTTAGAAAGAAAAGATTGTATATAAAGGTAAAGAAGAGAATTTTACTACTGGCTAGAGAATATGGAATGACAAAGAGTAAATTATGTATCACTTTTAAATTTATCTCAAGTGGCAAACATAAATTTGTCCTAATACTTTATTTCCATTTTTGCTTTTAAAAAATTTACTGATAGTCAACTAACCAAAAAAAAAAAAATTATTAAAAGAATTATCTATCCTGATATTACTTTAAACTTGCAATTTCCACTTAGGTCTTCATACAAAGTAAAAATCTCAACTGTTATGTAGGGAAAAATTAAGCAGAGTGATATTGATCACACGTTCTCCTGAAAATATCCCAGGAGTCTTAATTTTCAGGCAACACCTGATCCCTATTTAACAAAATGGGTGAACCTGGTCTTCAAGGCACCTTTTGGCCATAAACGTTATCACCAGCCTATAGATGGCAGCAAACTTACATAACATTGCCAGAGTCTAACCTTTGAATTATTACTTTGAATTACTCTCTCCTATTAGTTTGTTCATTATACAAACAAGTTATGTATTATTATTAAATAATATGATAAAGACAAAGCCATAGCTTTATTGAGACATAATTCAAGAAATCTCTAGAAAAACTGAAGGTAAACCAAAGTAAAATGAAAAAGAAAAATGCCCAGGCTAAGATTGCCAAAAGAAAAGAAAGTTGGTATTCACGTAGTCAAAACTTATTTTTTGGATTTAGCATCACTGAGTAGAAACTTGGCTACTTTTTTACTAGACCATTTTGCATGACACATTCCTTATCATTGTTTAAAGTGAAAGATAGCTCCCTATTGTATAGTTTAATGATGTGTCATACTGCCAATAAAGATCTCTTCTTGAAGTAAGTGAGTTAGAATCATGATATTTATGATGAGATATATCCAATATGCCTAAAGGAATAGATAGAGGTTATCAATTAGCAGCTATATTCAGTTTCTGTGTGAAGGAATCATCACTGAATATTTTATTGCTATGGTCTTATTATCTGTTTGCCCCTTCTGAAGAATCATTACTGCTTAAAAGAGGTTTAATTCAACTTATTGATGCTGAGGCCATTGAACCTTTTATATCAGTTGTATTTATGCATTGTATTCCTTAGCTGAGAATGGATTTTTTTATGGAGAATAAGAGAAGATAATGAAGATAGAAGCAATTGATAAAACTGGGGTCTAATGATTATCAGCACATCAATATTTGCATTTTAAGCCCCAAGGAACTGTACAGAGGACATCTGCCTTATTAGCGAGGCTTCATGAGCCATAAAGGATTCTGTTTTGCATAATTCATCATTTAACAAAATGTCATAGGAACCAGGCCCATTTGCCTTTTAAGCCACCTGTCTCCTGGCAGAAACAGGTGTGCTGTGCAGGTAACATTCTGAGTGTAAAGTAGCACTGACTAAAGAAAGGCCATGAGAAAAATGTGCTTACAAGAGAGAAGTTAAAACAATGACAGCTTGGCTATTAGCACATGAGTATTGGATATGTGACACCTCTTTGTGTTAGCACCTGTTGGGGCTAAGAATTGGAGCTCTAGGTGTGCCAATAGGCTAGCTGGATATCAACCTCCTAAACTGGTATTTCTGAATGATTATCTATTAGAATATAATCATTACACTTTTGTTATATGCAACTGCAGATCTGTAAAACATTTAACTACGTGATCTTTTTTTCTTTAAGTGATCTTTAAACACACTCGGTGCCCTCTGCACCTCCCTACCCAACCTTCTGTTTTGATCAATGCAAGAATATCAGGGAAACATACAGTAGATGCATTATATATATATATCTTGAAACACATAAAAACAAGTACATCAACTACCATTTAAAAATGTTTTTGTGTTTAGAAAACATCAATTTTTCAATTCTCAGATCTGCGTTAATCGCATACTTTAGTGTCTTGGACAGGGGACCCAAACTCAGAAACCTCTTGGGACCAAGAAAATGGCACATCAGTAGATTAGACTAGATGGGGGATGGTGCTTGGTGATGTTGAACTTCGGTGTTAGGTAAATAAGATTAGGAGTGGTGGGGCTTCTGGTGAACTGCAGAGTACACATCCTGTGTACAAGTAGATATTGTCCCTGACACTTGGTTCCCGAAATGTTGACTACGAGTTGTTAGATCATTCCATTTCTCAAAAGAAGCCAGAAATGCAGAGTTTTTTTTTTCAGTGCAACCTCCTGGTTTTTAAATTTTTGGGAACTTACTTGAATGTGGGCAAAAAATAAATCAAAATAAAAATAAATAAAAAGCATATCTAGTGGTGATAGAGCCACTGATTTTCAATGTCTGCCTTAGTGGGAGCTCCTGACCCACTTCCATTTCCAAACTAAAAGAAATGCTAACGTGATAAAAGAGCATGAACACACTTGGTCAACTTTACTAAAGAGTGAACTTTCAAAGAGAAAAAATATTACAATTTTTAATTTTTTAATATTACAATTAAAAAACCCCCAAAACTTTCCTGAGCCCTCTTTCTTTGTTTTGTTTCTTTCCTTGAGTTATTTATTTTCTTTCTTACTCATATTTCTGAAACAATGATGAAAGTCATAACTCGTCCAGGTCTGGAATTTAGACATTATGTTGGCCAATGAATGATGAATGGGTTCCTGAGGCTTATACATGTAATGCAGTATGGAAAGAGTTTTGGCTAGAACACCAGAAATCACTTTTTTTCTTTTAACCATAAAGGCACTTTTCTTGTATGAACTTCTGTTTTTTTCTTATATAAAATGAGGACTTTGAACTCATCATGCCCATATAAAAAGACTGAATAAGACTGGGTAGCCACTGCAGAGCCTCATCTTCAGGCTAGAACACCAGAAATCACTTTTTTCCTTTTAACCATAAAGGCACTTTTCTTGTATGAACTTCTGTTTTTTTCTTATATAAAATGAGGACTTTGAATTCATCATGCCCATATAAAAAGACTGAATAAGACTGGGTAGCCACTGCAGAGCCTCATCTTCAGAACCTGCAAATTGAGTTCATTTACTTGGATGATTTTGGAGAAAGGGTTATATGGTCAGTGTTCAGGTTGTGTCAATTAAGAAAATGTCTCTTTTTGTTGATTCCCTGATTGATTTGATCAATGCTGAAGATCCACGACAGATTTTAACCAATTTTTGAGGACCTTGGGTAGAGGAAATGGTAAAGGGCTACCCGCAAAAAACCTCTTGCTTAATTTTAATTTGATTTATCACAATACAAACTCAGTCTAATAATAATAACTAGGGTCATCATTTACTATCACTTTACAAGTCCTTTAAGTGCATTCCTCAAGGGATTCTGTATTTGAAAGTTTTTGGCAATCAAATGAACGTATATAAGAAAAATATAAGTAACTCTAATCTTGCATGAATTAAAGACAAAAATAATTGAATGTATAATAAAGAAGCAGTAATTTTCAAATAATATTCAATTGCTTTGTTTAATTAGATTTTGATATTTAGATATTATGTGCATTTTTCCTTTTTTCCCTATTAATTAATAAGTAAATATTTTCCTTAAATAATAGCTTGGAGACTCCTGTTGAAATCATGATCAACATCTAAGTATCTGGAAACCAGAGAATGAGCACAACTTTCTATGATTTATGATATAGATGTTAAAATCTATACAGCTCGTTTGTCCTCAGAAATATCTCTGGATACCTTTGATCAGTCTCCTTTCAGGAGGATTTTGTAGTTCGTTGAATGCTATGTATTTACTAATTTTCCTCCATTTTCTGATGAGCACAATGAAAGACTAGATTTCAAAGAAGATTTTGATCTTGATGGGTCTGCAGAATTAGTTCTAGAAAGTAGAAACTGAACAAAGTGATTATATCCCACTTTCAAGTCTGGCCCCAAATTCCCAGTGAGATTTTTTTTTCCTCATTGAGGTTCTCTATTTTTCATTCCCTGGCCAGCCAAATACAAAGAATTCATCATAGGACTCCATGGTTTAGAGATGATTAATACCACTTAGAAGTTTCTCCCTTTGTCCCATTCTGCAGATTTCTTTGGTTTGTGCCAGGAGAGAGTCAAATAATTATATTGTCTCAAGACCCTGGGCTTCCAGGATTTACCTGTTTCAACACCTTGTGTGACTTGTTCTGATTAATAAAGCTTCTATCATCTCTCCACTCAGTATGCCCTTCTTGGGGTCTTAAAAGGGGACCTCTTTTCTAAAAAAAACAACCTTTGACTTGGTCAATATTCACATGATAATGCTTCTTATGCTCTGAGTCTGAAACCATGATAGAACAGATACTTGTATCATCTCTATTTTACAGATAAGTGTTCTGAGGCTTTAAGAGATCCAGTGACTTGCCCAAAGTCATGAAGCTTATTCTTAATGGAGTTGGGACCCAAATCCAGGTCTGTTGGCTCCAAATCTTGGCCTTCTTTCTCTAGATCACTCTGACTGTTCACTGTGAAAGCTAAAACTTGTGTTCCAGATCCTCAAGGCCAAATGTGATCAACTAAATAATATAAGTGAAAAAGGACTCACTGTCTTCCTAACATTCACCGCAAAAACAACTTCTTTGCATTTTAACCTTCTAGTGACACATTGCCAATTTTGTATCCCCTTCAAAGCTAAAATTTGTGTTCCAGATCCTCAAGGCCAAATGTGATCAACTAAATAATGTCAGTGAAAAAGGACTCACTGTCTTCCTAACATTCACTGCAAAAACAACTTCTTTGCATTTTAACCTTCTAGTGACACATTGCCAATTTTGTATCCCCTTTGTTGTTTAATCAAATAAGAATTTTAGAGGATAGCATATTGACCATGAGAATTGACTAAAGTAATTATGACAAACACAAGTGCAGTACAAGGTGTCTCTTACTTCATGTTGCTGGTTGGTTACAGTTTTATGTGTGACTAACCTGACCCACACCAATAATTTTTATCCATTTTCAGATGGTTTCAAATTTTTGTTTTTAAAAAAACACTAGTGACAAAACTTTTCTTTCTTTCCACACAGGGTGAAAATTCAAGACTTTGAGAAATCATTTCCAAAAATTAGTAGCATCTGTAAATTTTTAGACATATTTACTGAGTCAAAGAAGAATACTTTATTTTAATGAGAATTGAAATTATTTCTTTAAAATTCATATTAAGATTTACTCTTTAATAATTCTTTCTGAATTTGCGTTGACAAAGGTATCAAGTAATGGATATATTATATCCTTATCTGGCAACTAGTACCTAATACTTGCTCAAAAATTGTTAAATGAATGAGTTAATAAAATAATGGTTCTTAGCCTGGAAACCTCATTATAAGTCAGCAAAGAGAATCAAGCAGATTTGTTTTTTGTTTAGTGTTTTTAGAAGTCTGACAAAAACTGAACCTTTTCCCATAATACAGTTACTCTAAATAAACCACCATGTTTCTTTCCCTTGCTTGGTATTGAATCAGATCAATGCAGCATTTGAATGCTTCATGTTGCACAGAAACTCTGATTGATACCTATATATCTGATTGAAAAGGAGGTAAGGGATTGGTTGTTAAATGATCAATGTAGTTGAGCAGAAAAAAAAAAATCTTTCCAGAAGTGACTGACGAAGGACAACAGTGAACTGTATTATTGGTGGTTGAATATGTTGTATACAACTTCATTAAAACAATAGACAAGGGAAATAAGAAATAGCACTCATTGAACAGATATCCGGTAATTGTTAAGAAACTATTGAGTCTTTATGTCTTGGATAGAACTCCATTAAAAAGGCATGAAAGCAAGAAAATTTGTGATTAGTCCATACCTAGGTTAGATCAGTCTAGGACTTGATTCTAAATCTTTATTAGCATTGCCGGGCATTATTCTGTTCCAGTTTCTAAGGACTTTTTACTATTGTTAAATTTGAAAGAACAGCCTGCAAAACAATAAAAGGTTTTCTCCCCTGAAGGTGAAATAAGAAGTCACACTCCCAACTGGCCCCTAATTCAACCTGAATTAAGCGTGTCAACTGTCGTATCTCAGCATTGGTAGACTCTCTGTCCCTTT
Organism: Galeopterus variegatus; assembly: GCF_000696425.1. Lineage (NCBI taxonomy): Eukaryota > Metazoa > Chordata > Mammalia > Dermoptera > Cynocephalidae > Galeopterus > Galeopterus variegatus. The sequence continues at coordinate 102,247 of NW_007731723.1, forward strand.
TTTTTTTTTTTGCCTGAATTATGCATCCTTCTGGGATCTGTAAAGCTTGGTATAAATCTGGAAATCTCACAAAAACAGAATTTCATAAAATTTTCAGGGCTCTATGCCTTGATCGGGTTGAAAATATGCTGGCACAGCCAGTATCAGCTCCAGCCAAGTCATGGATCTGCAGAGGGGCCCTACTGTACTGAATGCAAAGCAACTTTAAAAAGCAAGTTCAAAGTACTTGCAAAACTTCCCAGAAGTGGTGCCATAATTTCTGGGCAGTGGCTCAGGTATGAAAGTTCCTATGTCAAATGGATCTCTTCAGTAATTCCTGGCACAGGCAATTCTAAATGGAAGAGAAGCATGCTCCCAGTTTACTCAAGGTCAGCCAAAAGTATTATTCTCCTCAACATAAATATCACCCTGCAGTTCTCATCACTAGGAAATGAGGAACCAGAAATTAGATTTTACTTGTCTCTTCACTGAAGGAAATCAGCAATTATTAGGGGCCTTATTGTGTCGTATTCTGTGTGAGACACTTTATCAATGTTATCTCATTTAATCCTCATAAAGCCTTTGAATGTAAATATTATTATTCTGTGTCACCGGAGAGGCTCAGAGAGATTGAGCGACAACCCAAGGTCACACATCATTGACTGTTAGAGATGGGACTCAAACCTGACTCTAAGTTGAAAGCCCAAGCTGTTTTCAATACACCAAGAATTTGCTTTGGAGATTTCTTTAGAATTTTGGAATGTAATATAGTTTAAAAATATTTTATTTTTTTTTTAGTTTATTTTTAAAATATGCATGTAATTTCTTCTCATGATGAGAGTACAGTGGCTCAAGATCCATTTCCACAATCAAAGTTCCCAGAACTCAAGGCCTTGCATGTTAGTAATCAAAAGCTGAATGATTTTTAAGCCTTGACATTTCTAAATGTTTTTATTATGAGTTTTATCAAAAGCAGAAAGGACATAATTTACAAAGTGAATTAATAATCTCAAGTGAGTTTTCTTTTCTTCTCTTTTCTTTAGTTTCTCGACTTTCAGGGCTTCCTACAGCCCATTTAACAGAAAATGAAGCTTAACGCCATAAAAAACTGACAAGTTGTTGGGTTCGCAGAGACACAGGAACAGATACAGGTGGCTGATGGAATTGAGGGGATATCAACTAAATATGTGTGAGAGTTGACAACACTCCACCCCTCCTTCACCCAGAAAACCTATCACTTCTACACCACCATTTACTCAGTTGGGTTCATCTGATTGCCCTTGGGCTCAGGATAGGTAACTCTAGGAATAGCAGATCCATTAATGCACATGAAATTTGCTGGCATTGAGATTAATCTCAGAGGCTGATGCCATGAGTTGCAATTAAATTTCTGGAGGCTTCATGGGAACCCAAGCAGGAGAGAGGGCCTGCCTAAATTAAAAATAAAAATAAAAATATATCAGAGACTCTGAGTTGAATGGATTTTTAGGGACTATCTGGTACAAACCCTGTAATTTTAAATTGAGACTAGGTAGATTAAGTCACTTTTGTAAATTCACACAGTGGGTAAGTGGCTGAACTGGTGTTCAAATCCATGACTATGGTTTCAAAGTACGGTTTCTTTAGTGACTAGCTGCATTTGCTAGCTTTGAGCAATTAACCTCTCTAGGATTCTATCTTGTTGTCTAGACAATGGGAATGATCACACCTAACTCACCAGGCATTCATGAGGAGCACAAATCAGTATAAAAGAAATATGGAGCTGAACACTTAGTAGAGGATAGGAGCTCTGAAATCAATGACTGTGGTTTGCAGTAGTAGTTGAAGCAGCGGCAGCAGCAGCAGCAGCAGCAGCAGCAGCAGAGGTTCAGTTACTGTGGAATTTGGGAGAAAAACATGCCTGAAACTCAGGCATTAATGCTTAGCTGAATGCCCTTTCCAATAAACCGTGTTCTAATTTCCTCAAACAAAATTCATTATTTGTGGAAGATTGTGCATATAGTTTGGCAATATGCAATTTGGAATTACTGTTTTTATTAAAAGCTTACATATAATATTTTCCTATGCATCATCTGTGACTGCCTTTTTGGGGGGAAAAAGAAAGAAAAAGAAAACAACACACACAGACATTTGGCTTCAATTTCCATATCTTCAGATGACTAACCACATTATCTTCTGTAAGTCATTTTGATCCTATAAATCTTCACTTTTTCATCTGTATGAGGGGGATAAAATGCTTCCCCACTCAAAGTAAAGGATCATTGTAGGGATTAACATTTTAAAAGGAATGTGAAACTACTATTTAATCTAAATGTGCTTCACTTTGTCCTCCAAATGCAAAGGTTTTATCTGGCTAGCTGTCTGGCAGAGTGCTGAGAACCAGTTTAGAGTCACACAGAAAGGGTTTCTAGCACTGTATGCCTTTGTGCAACCCTGGGAAACACCTTTATCGGGTCTAAGCCTCATTGTCCACATATACTTCCTAGGGTTATTTCTGAAATCAAATAGATGAAATATATAAAGTTGATGGTACATAGTCCGTCTAAGAGATTGCAGCTATTTTAATTATTTTTAGTAGACCTGAGGAGAAAGGGCCACACAATCTTTAATTATGTCAGGTTTTTAGCCCTTTTAGCTACATCCAGTGAAAAGAAAAATGATGCTTTTACTCATCCATAGTTTCTCTCCAGGGCCTAAAGTTGTTTTCTCTGGCTCAGAGGCACCAATTTATGTGATTCTTAATTTTGAGAGAATCATGAAACACACTCCTGAAATTTTTGCAAATTTATGACAATTAATTAGCTGGCCGGATTGCTCTGTTAGAAGCAATCTGCTTATTGTAATAAAAATCAGGGGGCACTTTGTGCCTACTGGAGGAAGCCATGAGAAGTATTCTGGCCAGCCTTGTTCCTATGGCAATAGCAGTGTTTGAGCAGATGCCCGGAGGCAGTTAGCTATCACTGTCATGTTGGTTAATAGTGGCAGGGTGACATCGATCCACATGGACAACTTTATTCATGTCTCCAGCCAAAAATCTAATCACTTTGCTGATTCTTTCTCAGTCTAACAGGTAGTGAATGACAATCATTGAAAACCTCAGACTTTGAAAGTCAATCTACTAAAGCTCAAAGAGAGACTGCGGGGGCAAGTCACACACTCGCAGCTCATTATGGATTAAGTTGTCAGTTCTCGAGGTTTGCTTTCCCTGTGTGTGTGTGTTCTACATGAGTGCTTGCTGTAGTGGGCACAGAGATGCTCTCTTAGATCCTCCTTTTGGGAAGGACTTGATACCCAGATGTAGAGTGTGTGGTCACCAGATACCTCCCAGCTCTTAGCAACTTTCTTGGCTGCTGAGAGCTGCCTTACCTAAGCTCACACCCTTCCTGGAACAGTGACAGCTCACAGCTGAGCCAGGCAGAGTTATAACGTTCTGCTCTAGAGCGGCCTACTGGGCTGGGTGAGGTCATCTCAGGCTTTGCCAGGCCTGCACTGGAGTTGAACTTCTTCTGCCCAACCCTGCTTCCCCGTTTCTTTCACAGACAGATGTTGATCTCCAATTAAATTCTTACAGACTTGCTTTCAGCTTCTGCTCCCTAAGAATTCAACACTCAACCTGCAACATATGGGATTGAGGGTGGTCTGAGACAGCAGGAAACACAGTGGGAGTTGGACCTAGACCACTCAAAGCTTGGCTGGTAGTGGGGAGCCCAGCACTGGTGGTAGATGGAGCAGACAACCCCTGGCACAGGTGGCCTTCCAACTGGTGAGTTTGTGACCTGTGGTAAACTGAGAGCGCACAGAGTTGGAGGGGACTGTGCAGCTGAACATAAAATGTCTGAGATGTATGAAGAAAAGAGGAGCTATACGGACAAGACATCAAATGATTACTGCTAAACACCATTGCTTAACCACACAAAAATAATGAAGAGCTGAGGGAGTAAACTAGGATTGAAAGTCAGGTGCAAGGGCTCACTTTGGCAGCACATATATTAAAATTGGAACAATACAGAGATTAGCATGGCCCCTGTGCAAGGATGACATGCAAGTTCATGAAGCGTTCCATATTTTTTCAGGAGGAGAGAACACACCTACTGTTACTAGAGATGGGAAAGGGGGAGAGGAAGAAGGATAGGGAGTAATTGTGTAAGGGACACACAAAAAGAATAATTATGATTTGTAATGATGAACATGCTAGTAATATTGATCATCACATGCTGTATACAAATACTAATAGTCAATTCTGTACCCTGCAAAGATGTATGATCAATTATGTTTCAATTAAAAAAATAAATTAAAAAAATAGTCAGGCGTAAAACAAAAGACCTCTTTAGTTGCATACAAAAAAGCTCTTATTTCCTCTAGTGGAAGGGGTGCAGAAACCAAGAACCAAACCTAAGACTTATTCATCCAAGTGGCCAAACTTCAAAGGGAGTTAAATGGATAAACAAATGAAAAGGATGCTATGTCAAGATTTGGGCACAGTTGAAAAACAAGAACAACAACAAAAAACAAAACAAACAAAAGCCTGGTACCCTGACACTGGAGGACATCTTCATGGATGTACCCAAAGATCTTGACCCCCCAGAGTCTTTGGGAAGAAAAAGATTCGGAGGCCTACCACATTAGTAAAAACTGTAGATTCTCAGTGGTTAGAGACATACCAGGACAGCCCCTACAAAGTAAAATACTTACCTTTGTATTTTGTACATCCTACCATGAAGAAGGAAGCAAAACACATGAGGGGCCCCTTTGGGTTCTAGAGGAAGCCTACTTCACACCTAAGGATAATGATTTACCTCATATACCATGTGACGTTTTGCATGGGGTTCAGAACAGGGTAGAGCTGCTGCAGATTAAGGTTATGTTGCAAACAGTCCTGCAGCTTAGGCTGTACAATCTGACAGACCTTCTGGTGTTGGAGGGAGAATTGGTGGATAAAAACTTCACATATAGACTAAGACTGGAAGATTGAGGGCAAGAAGGTCTGCAATTCAGACATGTGGATGAACACATGGGAGTGGACATGATATTATGGACTGAAAGTTTGTGTCCTCCCCAAAATTCATGTGGCAATCTTATCCCCAATGTGATGTAATTTTGTGGTGGGGTTTGGGGGAGGTAATTAGCTGGACCCCTCATGTGTGGGTTTGATGCCCTTATAAGAAGAGACCAGAGAGCTAGCTTGCATTCTTCCTGCCATGCGAGGACACAATGAGAAGTCAGCTCTCTGCACCCTGGAAAAGAGCCCTCACCAGAACCCAACCATGCTGACACCCTCATCTTGGATTTCCAGTCTCCAGAACTGTAAGAAATAGATTTCCATTGTTTGTAAGGCACCCAGCTCATGATATTTTGTTACAGCAGCCTGATCTGGCTGACAAAAAAGTGTGCAGATCTTTGTTTTATATATCGATGCCCACCAGGGAGCATCAACCATGGGAGAGACATTAAAACATTAAAACAACCAAGTAGAAAATGTGACTGGCCAGTTGATATCAGCCAGTTTCTGTCATTTGCCTCCCCAGATATTTCACAGTGAGAACATAAAAGACATGGCCATAAAGGAAGAGATGGAGGTCCAACAACATGGAATTCTGGTCTGTGATAAGCACTTATGAAGGCTTATCTAGCTGTTGCAGCCCATGAGTGTCACTAGCAGCATTGAGCCATTCATATGGCACTATTTTGAGGAGATCAATTGGCCATTTGGCAGCAAGTTGACCACACTGTGCTTTTTTTCATCCGGAAAGATACAGCAGTTCATTCACACTGAAATAATACACATTGCAGTTTGGGGTTTGTCTTTCCTGCCCTCAGGGTCTCAGCTAGCGTCACTCACTATTTTAAAACTTGGAATCCATCAACATAGAATCCTAGTAACTATGTCAAACAAGGGGATATACTTTACTGTAGAGGAGGTGTAAGGTGGGCCCATTACTGCAGGATTCACTGGTTTTACCACATATCGTACATATTGGCTCCACAGACAGTTCTAATGGACACCTGGAAACACAACTGAAAAGCCAGTTTGGAAGCAATACTCTATGTGGATAGGGTACTGTATTTTAGGATGCAGCATGTAGATTGAATCAAGGACCTTTATATGACACTGCGTACCACTGTAAAGAAGGTGATGACCTGGAAACCAAGGGTTACATGAGAAGAATTCTGGTTACCATGACTCTGATTTACCCACTGGAGAACTTTGTTCTCTTACCAAGATCACCTTCAGTTTTCATAATTCACTAGGGGAACTTATAGGACTCATAAAGCTGTTATATTCATGGTTATGGCTTATTGCAGCAGAAGAATACAGATTAAAATCAGCAGTGGGGAGCAGCACACAGGGCAGTGTACAGGAGAGTTCTAGGTGCAAATCTCCCATTACCCTCTCCTGATGGAGTCTTGAGGACAGTGCTTACTTCTGCAGCAATGACGAGTAACAACATTCATGAAGCACCAGTGATGCTCACGTGCACCTCAGTATGCAGTGTTTTTATTGGAGGTTGGTCACATAGACGTGGCCGACTGCCCCTGTGGCTGGCCTTACTCTCCAGCTCCTCTAGAAGCTGAGCCTATAATGTATGACCCAAGCCCCCACCATAAATCCCACTTTTAGCATAGATTTTCTGGGATAGTCCAATGCCCTTTCCATAAATCACTTTAGTAGCATAGACTATGGGGATCACCCAAGGACTCCAAGAAAAGAAAGACACTCTTATCAGGCAGGACATTTCAAGGGCTTATAGTTTAAGTCCCAGAGGCAAAAGGACAAAGCTTACTTGGACAAGGTCAATCCTTTATTGCACAGCAGTCCTGTACTCCTGGCCCAAAATGGAGCCCTCTTTTACCAAGTGACACTAAAAGAGTCCTGTTGAAGTATAAGTTATGGCTGCCACTTAGCACTTTGGACTTCTAGGGAGCAAGAGAACAGAAAAGGATGACTCCATTTTCTGACAGTTAATTGACCCTGGATATAAAGAAGAATTAGGGCTGCTGGTCCACACTGGGAGCAAGGAAAAATGCATATGGAGCCCAGGTCATCCATGTGTGTGTTTCTTGCTGGTCCTTTGCACAATTGAAACTGTAAATGGACTATACAGAAATTTCAGCCTGAGAAGTGCATGATGATCAGAGGCTCAAGCCACTGTCGTAATGGCACCAAGTCAGCTGCTGAAGCCAGAAGAGATGGTAGTTGCAGGGAAGAAAAATCCAGAATAGATTGTAGAGAAAAGAGAACAGAGTATCAGATGTAGCTTGAAGACCAACTACAGCATTGTGGGTAGTAGTTTACTCTGAGCACTCTCTCTTTTAACTTCCCCCTCAGAATGAAGACACACTGGATTTCTGGAAAAGCTGCTTTCTGAACATATACAGAGAAGTGGATCTGAGCAGAGCAAGGAGTGAACTGTGGTCATCACAAAGATACCCTTTCAAGGAAGGACATGCTGTCTAGGTGCAGGAAGTGTGGCCATTCAGCACCTTCCAGCTGTCAACTCCTTTGGGTCCATCCCTGTTGCAAAGAGCTGCCTTGACTGTGGCCATGCCCCACCCAGGGCAGCCTTCATCTAGTGACTGAGCTAGGTAGATGTAAATGCCCTGATGTTTTTCACTCAATTTAGGATACTCTGATGGGAAATACAAGGTCTGAGTTCTCCACTGTTTGTCTGAGATTCTGGTGGACCTCTGAGGTTTCACTTCCTCTCTCCAATCCTGCCTCATCCACTTCCTTTTATAGGAGTCGCTCTCTAATAAACATCTTTCACCCAAAACTCCTTATGAGCAACTACATATGAGCAACTCCGTGCGAAACCAACCTGTGTCAGTTTCCACAATGGGATTTTTGTAAAAGCAATGCAAGTGTTCATGAGAACACATGGATTAAAAACATATGTATTTGATAATTACCATTTATGGGTGTTTATGCTTTGGTTTGTGACATGTGCAGAAAGACCACCCTGACCCCTCATATTAGTTTTTCTCAGGTTTCCTTCCAGTACTTTCATACTTTTATATTTTGTGCTTCAATTTTGGATCCATATACAATTTATTTTCATTTGTAAGTTTAGGTAAGATCTATCTTTATAGTTTAAATAAAGATTGAGTACAACTATTTTAGATTTAAGGTATCTTAAAAATCTATACTGTGATTTATTAATTTACAACCAATAGATAGTACCTGATTCTCAACATATCTTTAGTGACTGAATAAATAAGTATATATGCCTTTCCAGCATTATCTTGGTCATAGGGAAACTTTTTATTTACATTAGGTTAGGTAATGAGGATGGTAGATTTTAAAGATAAGAGTTCACAATGATGGAGAATGCTTTACAGAGTTGTGTACATGATGTTTAATCTGTATAAAAGGTGCATAATTGGCCTAAACTGAACTTGCCATAAAAATTGACTTCTTGAGAATATGAGAAAAACATGGTGGTTACAACAGAGCTCATATTAAATAAGCAAAAAACAGTGTTTAAATCCAAACAAACAAATAAAAAACAAATAAAAAGTAGAGAGAAGCTTTTCCATGAGGTGATATTAAAAAAATACAAATATATTTTGTATTTGTATTAATATAATTCTGTATCCATAGAATTAGTATTATTTTCAGAGTGGTTTTATAGAACAAGTTGAAGTGATATTTATAAGATTAGCTTTTTTTTTTTTTTTCCTTTTTGTCTTTTTTCGTGACTGGCAACGGATCGCAACCCTCAGTGTCGCGCCCGTACCGGACCGGGACCGGCAACGGGATCGCAACCCTTGGTGTTGCGCCCGCACCTCGCTCAGCCAGTGAGCGGCCGGTCTGTATGTGGGATCCAAACTGTCGGTGGGAGCGCCACCGCGCTCCCAAGTGGTGCACTGTAGCAGTGCGCCACCGGGCCGGCCCTAAGATTAGCTTTTGTATCAAACCAGTAAAAATAAATTTATGCCATTACGATATAAATTAATCAGCCTGTTTCAGAAAGGTGACTAATCTGTTGAGGTGGGGCTGGCTGTGTACTTTTCTGTTATTCTGAGGTGGCAAAATGATTAAATTACATTTAATTTTATCATTTTTCATATGTTTGTGCAAGTGTATATGCATGTATGTATATAATGATTTATTTGCTTATTGTTTAATTATAATTTATTATACAATTAATACTATATATTAATATAATTGTTTAACTGTACATTAATTATTATATAATTAATATTAATTATTTGATGTGTGTACATGCATGCATGCAATTATTTACTTGCTTATTGTTTAATTATTATTTATTTTACTATTAATATTATTTGATGTGTGTTCATGTATGTATGTAATTATTTACTTACTTGCTTATCGTTGACAGATATTTATCCACAGCCATCTACCATATCAGCACATCTTTTTAGTAGAGACACTAAATGCCTTCGTTCTGGCAGTTTGCTCAAAAAAGTGCATGTTGCAGAGTATAGGAAGACAGAGACAGTATCTCCCTTTGGAATGAAAGGAAAGCTTACACCATTATAAAAGTTTAATTTGCTGAGCTCTGAGTTCCTCTCCTGTAATGCAACTCACTGAAAGTATCACAGTCCCTCTGCTTGTCACCCTGTGGGGACTGGTGTGGGTTCTCTGGCTACTATTGCTGTGAGTAATAAAGCCCCTTGTCTCTGACCCCGGTGCCTCTCATGTCTACAGCATCCATGAAACTGTGACAGATTACTTGTTAGCTTGAAAATAGGGTAAAATCTCAGACATACCTGTTTTCAATAAAACTTTATCTACAAAAAGAGGTAGTGGATTGGACTTGACCCTCAGTCTACAATAGCATTTTAGAAAAATAAAGTGAGCCACGAATGGAAAACTACAAAAGTAATTCCAAATTTTCTAGTAGCCTCATTAAAAAATAAAAGGAAGCATTTGAAATTAATTTAAGTACTATAGTTTATTTAATCCAATGTATAATATAATTTCAATATGAATCAATCTGTACATTATTCATGTGGTATTTTCCATTCTTTCTTTTATACAAGTCTTTGAAATTCAGTGTGTATCTTGCACTTTCAGCATATCTCAAGTCAGACTAGTCACACTTCAAGTGTTCAATGACCATATGTAGCTAGTGTCTATTATATTGGACATTGTATCTATGATTTTCACTAACTCAGTGTTTTATTTCTTTCCAGATAAGGAATATTCTTACCATACTTCTGCTATGCAGAAGGAAAACTTAATGAAATTTTTAAATATAATGATTAGTATAGTGTAAAGTCAGGTAGTGTTATGCCTCAAGCTGTATTTTTTTTGCTCAGCATTGCTTTGGCTATGCGTGGTCTTTTGTTATTCCATACAAATGTCTGGAGAGTTCTTTCCATTTCTGAGAAAAATGTCATTGGAATTTTGATGGGGATTGCATTGAATTTGTATATCACTTTGGGTAGTATGGACATTTTCACTATGTTGATTCTTCCAATCCAAGAGCATGGGATATCTTTCCATCCTCTTGTGTCCTCTTTAATTTCTCTCAACAGTGTTTGTAGTTCTCATTGTAGAGATTTTTCACATCCTTGGTTAACTCAATTCCTAAGTATTTTATTTTTTTGGTGGCTATTGTAAATGGGCAGGCTTTCCTGATTTCTCTTTCTGCATGTTCACTATTGGAGAAAAGAAATGCTACTGATTTTTGTGCATTGATTTTGTATCCTGCTACTTCACTGAAATAATTTATCAACTGCAAGAGTTTTTTTGTAGAGGCTTTGGGCTGTTCGATATATAGGATCATGTCATCTGCAAACAGGGACAGTTTGACTTCATCTTTTCCAATCTGGATGCCCTTTATTGCCTTCTCTTCTCTGATTGCTCTGGCTAGTACTTCCAATACTATGTTGAATAGGAGTGGTGAGAGTGGACATCCTTGTCTAGTTCCTGTTCTTAAAGGAAAAGCCTTCAGCTTTTCCCCATTCAGGATAATATTGGCAATGGGTTTGTCATATATGGCTTTAATTATGTTGAGATACTTTCCATCTATACCTAACTTCTAGAGGGTCTTTTTCATGAATGAGTGTTGAATTTTATCAAATGCTTTTTCAGCATCTATAGAGAGGATCAAATGG
>NW_007731723.1:115337-123827 GCF_000696425.1 Galeopterus variegatus
AATAAATTCACTCACACACACACACACACACAAAACTGGGGCGGGGGGAAGAAGATATAACAACTACAATTTCTTTGAAGGTGTTACAACAAACAAACAGAAAGGACATTCTTGGGTCGGAGAGGGGAGAGGGAGGAGGGAGGGAGGTTTTGGTGATGGGTCATAATAATCAACCACATTGTATATTGACAAAATAAAATAAATAAATAAATAAATATAATGATTAACTTAAACTTCAGTAAATCTAATCCCTACTATGATAGAGTTCATGAGTCTCCAAGTATTGTAAATGTGGCCGATAACAATTTCCAAAGCTTATTTTATAACTGGATGATTCATTCACATGATTCAAAATTCACAAGTATAACAGGGTATACAACAAAACGCTTCTTTCCCATCCTAGTCCCCATCAATTAATTTGCCTCACCAATTTTCTGGTTTATCCTTCCAAAATCATTTTTGGTTATCTGTTTTAACAGCTTCAAAGCTCAAGTAAAGAACACCTAGTTATGTTTTCAGTTCTGATGGGAGGCATAGAGACCAGTTTACGTAAAGAAATATTTAGGATATTACCATTTATGTTTTAATGAGAGTGTCCCAAATATTTCTTTAACCAAAAAATTTTGACAAATACTTCTTGCTGGGTTTCCGTATTTAAGCTCTTGCTTACATATAACACAGCTCCAAGAGTATAGAATAAATTTGGAATTACAAACTAACAGTAATATATACCAAGAGAGCTTATACTCATTTTTTAATAGTTTAATTTAGCAGAAGATCAAAGGCATTCTATTTGTATTGTACTAGAGTTGTATATAGTCTTGGGTACATGCTTATTTAAGAACAGTGTCTTGAAAATTGCACTACGTACTAAGAAAATTTATAATGGGTAAGACCAATGGTAGGTGCTGAAAATAAAATTATAGACAAATCATTTGTGGTTTAACACAGAGGAAATCAGATATTGCAATTATGTGGTAGGTAAAAAATAAGAGAAAAATTTATCCCAAAGACCAATACCTCATGTATTTGATAGACTTAATAGATGTATAATTTTTAAACCCCAAAGCCTGTATTTTAAGGAATTTTCAGAAGTCCTAATCAAATCAACCTTTGCAATAGTTACTGTAAATTTGAACTAGCTATTTAATTAGGAGAGAAAGAGAGATAGAGATAGAGAGAGAGAGAGAGAGAGAGAGAGAGAGAGAGAGAGAGAGAGAGACTCTCTGCAATATATATTTCCCTCAGAATTCGACATCAGTTGTTTTATATCACTCTTTTTACACAACACCTCCGTCAGCATCAGGGAAGAGAATAGTTGTACATATTTACTGGTGAAGTAAATCTTTGTATTTCATATCACCTTTTAACATCAAAATTGTATCCAAAACTATCCTAACAAAATGCTCTAGTTGAGAGCATGTCAAAAAGACCAGATTTGTACCTCTCATGACAGCCATAACTTGGCCACCATGCATGTAATTAAGTTATCAATTTAACAACCTGTACACTAACAAAGCTCTATAAACATGCAGCAAGTAGTGAGTTACGGCAGATATGGGTCATCCCTCCCGTGTTGAATTTCTTTGTCAAGCATTCATATTCACAGCCAGACAAGGTGTCTTTAAGGGACATGGAGTGACAGCTGTCTGCTGGACTTCCTCTCCTGTCCTTGGTCTCGTGTAAGCCTTTACCCCTGTCATCCAAGTCTCGCTCCCCTGATACAGTCTGCAGTGCTCGATGGTTCACTTCAAAATGATTTCTGTGGCCTCTTGGGCTTTTCAGAGAGAAGGTAACATATAGAACACCAAGGGTTTTACTGAAGAAAATAAGTCATTTGGTACATACATACACAAAACAAAGTCTAGCCAGCCTTTCTCTCGAGGACATCTGATTTTGAGCTGGAGTTTTCCCTCAAGTGAAGTTTAGGCAACACATCACAAAGTGAGACTAAAAGGAGAAATTGGGTAAACTGCCCATGATCGGATGAGAATTGTGACAAGGGAAACAATATATGCCACCTTTCTGTAAAATAAGAACAGAGTGAGTACTACAAAGTCATTTCTTTAAAAATATATAAGAATCAGAAAAGCTAATATGTAATGTAATCCATTATCACAGATATGATTGGAACACTCTGGTTTTATTGTGGATGCTAGTCTATGACTTGATTTTTTGCAAGTCCTTGGTTATCTGTGTGTCCTGCTTGATGAACATGGTGCTTATGTCCTTGTTACATTTTTACTTAAACTTTCTCTTCATTGAACTCTGCTCCATAGTACATGGTTAATCTAAGTCATCTTTTTCTGTGGCCTGACGAATTTCTCCTAGGAAGGACATACGACTTGATCCCATTTGTCTTGCTGCTTAAGGAGCAGCGTGAATGGAAGTGGCTGGAGTGGAAGCAGGCAGGAAGGGCTGGGGGAAAATACTATGTCATCTTTAGCTTTTCCTCTGAAAGGGATCATCACAGTGACAGTTGAGGTAAGAGAATTAGAAGCTCAGTTCCTACAAAATTCTTTGAGCTGCTGTGGGAATCTTAGCTAAAGTAACTCTTGAGGCTTTCAAAAATATATCTTGTGTGAGAACCCCCAAGATCTATCCTAAAAGCAATATAGCATCCAAAAATATGGGATTCCAGTCCCAGTTGAGAAATTGGGACAAATCACTTAATCTGAGATTTCAGTTTCAGCATTTGTAAAAACTGATGGCAGTAATAAAATCTACCTCATATTGTTCTGGTGAGGGTTTAAGGAAATGTGTGTGTGCAGAACATCAAGCAGTTTTTCCCCTAATTATTATTAGTTAGTACCGTTAGTTAAAAATAATAGTATCTTTTGATAGCATAATAATGAGGATAGGACCAGAGAAGAAAATAAGGTATTTATACATTAGCTCCCTTCCATGGGCTGGTGTGGATTATTTACTAAGTATTCTAGAAGACAATATTGACTTATGCTCTTAAAATAAAGTAATTCAGAGTTATTTACTATTTTTAAATTTCATATATTTAAGAATGTGGGACATGATGGTATGAGTCTAGTTTTCAGTTTGATTGAGTGCACTCTGTTTCCCCTGGAATCACTCATACACATTTGCCAACTGATCTGCACAACAACTCCATAATCTCCTGAAGTCAGGGTGGGTTGCATTTTAAATAAAGTCTCTTCTGTGTATGCTGTACATTTTACCTAAAACAGAATGAGAATTTAGACCTCTTGCCTCTGTGACCAACATTAATCCACCAAACTCTTTATACCACAGCCTTAAAAAAAAACCCCAAAACCAAAGAACAGAATGAAACCATTCTCATTTGAAGTGTATACAGGTGGTCTCTAAGATCTCCAAAGTAGAAGTGACCTGAACTCCAACTTTATAAAGTCAAAATAAAGAGGAGTAGATATATAAAAATGATGCTAGACTTGCAGCAAAGAGGGCTTCCCTCTGAGACAGGATGGATCACATGCCAGGGCCAAGAAGCTTCCTGTCGCTTCAAGGTATTGTGCAGGTGCTAAGATTGAATGCCCAGAGCCCCTCTATTTGGGATGATGAATAAAACCCTGTGGCACCTCGATAAGACTGTTACCCTTGGAGCTGAACCAAATTTCCTTTGGGAGGCTGCATTGCCCATCTATTTTTCAATGGCTTCATATAATTCCATCTTGTGTTATGTTATTCTGCCATTAATCATTTACCTCATTTCTTCTCATACTTTAGAAACTATAATAATAAAAACTCATCACATAATGGCTAATCCACTGTGCTGAGCTAAAACAAAACAAAGCAGCCATTAACAGTGGAATGATCTATAAAAAAAAATTCTCTCCAACTTTCTGGTGTCATGCAGGAAAAGGAACATTGTCCTATTTGACAAGAGAAATTGCTTAAAAAAATATGGGGTCAGGGGTTGAAACTGACCTGGTTGTTGATCAGTCAATAACCTAATTAATTATTGAATATGTATCAACATAATTACTAATGAGTCTTTTATAATTGATGGTTTAGACATGTTTCTCCTTCCCCACGTGGAGATTTTTAACTTCTGCACATCTATTTCCAGGATTTTCATTTTCTTCTTGGTTGTTTGGACACTGCTATTGATAAGACGTAGACGTGACTTTAGCTGTCATTTGTAACCAGGTAAAGCTCAAAATGTCTGCTGACATTAAATCCATAGCACAAGCTGAGTCATCAGCCACATGGAAATGTTCTTTCATTGCATTTCGGCTTGAGGTACTGTCTCGGTCCGTTTGGGTTGCTATAACAAAATACCACAGATTGGGTAATTTATAAACAATAAAAATTTATTCACCACAGTTCTGGAGGCTGGGAAATCCATCATGAAGGCACTGGAAGGATCAGTGTCTGGTGAGGGCTGCTTTCTGCTTCCAACATGATGCCTTGTTGCTGTGTCCTCTAGAGGGGAGGAATGCTGTGTCCTCACATGGTGGAAGGGCAAGAGTGTGTGTTCTTTTGTAAAGGTGCTAATCCCATTCATAAGAGTGGAGCCTCTAAGAGTTAATCACTTCTCAAAGGCTACACACCTTTGCATTGGTATTAAGCTTCAACATAAGCTTTTGGGGGTGTGGGGAGGGACTCCATCACGCAGACACAGCAGGTACTGAGCTCTGAGATGGATTTCAGAGCACATCAGGGCTCTGAGCTTTATGCATATCCTCTCCAGGTTTGTCTTGTTTGAAATGGCAGATTCTGAAACACTTGCACTTATCTGGTCTTAATAATCATACACTGAGATTTAAGCATCTTTTAGCCAAATAGCCTATGCAAATATATCATGATGATTTGTTTCTGAATTAGACTGTTTCCTTAGAGCAAGTCATCACTAAATCTGTGGACTAGAACAAACCTAGCTGGCATTAGGTCTGGCTCTTCCCTCCACCTCTCTCTCTCTCTCTCTCACACACACACACACACACACACACACACACACAGTCACAAACTCACACTTAGTTGGATCAGGAGTCACATCTATAACCACAGCAATGAAGGCAAGTGCTCCTTCAGCCTGTCAGATGCTTCCATTCAGTGTTCATTGCTCATCTTTATTGCATAGCCCCAGGGAGACAGGCAAATCCAGGAAATAGATACACACACACACACACACACACACACACACACAGTCACAAACTCACACTTAGTTGGATCAGGAGTCACATCTATAACCACAGCAATGAAGGCAAGTGCTCCTTCAGCCTGTCAGATGCTTCCATTCAGTGTTCATTGCTCATCTTTATTGCATAGCCCCAGGGAGACAGGCAAATCCAGGAAATAGATATTTGCTTTGGTGTTGTACTTTTTTATTTTGTCTCCAGAAATCCTGTGTGAATTTGGGGAATGAGTTCTTACCCTCATTTGTTCTGAATCTCAGAGTCCTTAATCCACATTTATAAAATAAACATTCCTTCATGTATTTCAAGACATCTATATTTTCTCAGATTATCTTTCCTTATGTCCCTTTTGCTTAATTTTTAAAAAGCGTACTTACCAGGCTCTTATGAGGTTGGCTTTCTGTAGTGTGAGAAGCAGATGGTCCAAAAAGAAGGGGTGTTTATTTCTTGTCCAGACGCCTCTGTGCTCCTGATTTTGAAAGGTGAAAACCAGTAACAATAAAAACCTAGGAAAAATAAAACAAATTAAAAAAATTTGAAATTTCTCTGTGGTCCATCTGGGTTCATTGGAGGAGCTGTGTCCTGAGTAAATCTCAATTAAACAACCAGGAGCTAGTGAGAGCGCTCACGGAGTGAAGCAGGAGAGTGAGCAGTGCACTGCTATGGTTATGAACTCTGGCTAAAGGATGGAAGGCTTTTCTATTTCTCCAGTTTGATATTATTTATTCCCTTTCATTGGTAAGGATTAAGAACACAGTAAATTCATCCAGTGTTTTTTTTCTAAAAATATGCCCTGAAAATTGCATAGCAAAATAGATGACAAACATACTGCATATCTTCTCTCATTAAATTTTAGTCTTCATGCATTTCTGGAGACAGATAAACCCAGCATGCTTATGGATTTTTTTTTTTCTTTAAGCAGACCTAAATGGTTTTATAAGGCCTGTCATTGGAAACCAATATGAAGGAGCGAGAGAAAGAAATCGACCTGCTGTCACATGAGAGGCCTGAAATATTAGATCGTTCCCGGAATGCAAGGACCACTGAGCAGGCCAGCCCACTCTTAGCTAAGCTCTGGTGGAGTAAAGAGTGACAGCTATTTATTAGGACAGAAAACAGGGTATGTACTTTAAAGATCAGCAACATGATGTAAATATTGACTCAACTCAATTTTTAAGCTGATGAAAGGGTGTTTGTAATGTTAAACCCTCCTCCTGCAAATCGCTCCTGTCAACACAGGATGATGGGAGGGGTGGATACTGACAAGAAATGAAAAAGAATTTGCCGATGGAGTATTTGTATTTTTTTCTCATTTAAAATACATGTAGATAACTTTATAAGTCCTTGTGGAGAAGAAGAGAACCAGGCTCTCCATTCCTGGAGGGGACAGACAGACGCATTCTCTCTCAGTTAAGGAGAGACCTTACTAAACCATTTTCTTCCCAGAGAAAGATTGCTATGCTAATGTTTTAGCATTATGATTCCCATTTAAGTTATTCAAATGTAGAAGTTTATCTTTATTTCTCTTTTTAGCACCTGCTGGAAAAATGTTCAGATTTGAGGCTTAAGGAAAAGACTGGAAACTTAGAAGCTGGCATCTGTGTCCTGCTTTTGCCAGTCTATCCCTCTGAACCACTTTGCTAAAATGCTCATTCCCCATGGTAGAAAGAGTTTTCCATGAGGGTTAGCAGAGTAAATCCATTTGTTTTCTTGGTTGATTTTAATGACTCATGAGGGCATCAGGAGTCAACTTACCTCAGTCTCTATCTTCTTATCTTTAAAACTGCAAAGCTTTTCCTCAACACCTGCTTTAAATCATTGTTTTAAGACTTAATTTAGAAGCACACACAGAGTTTAGGAGGCTTTAAAAGGGAAGCTGCTACACGCCTTAAGGTTTTAGGAACTCAGGTTCCTCTGCCACTCTGCTCTAATGAATGCCACTGGGGCTTTTGTGCACATCCGAAGCAGTCACATGTTTCTGGTAAATTTTCATGAGGAACACATTATACAATACAAATGTGTGAACTCTCTTTTGTCAAAAGGTACATAAAAATGAGCACCTGATGCTTCTACCCAGCCATATGTCCTACCTCTGATGCACAGTCAGGCAAATTCTGAGTCCGTCCAGAAGTACCACCCTCATCCCCCCACTTTTTGGGGGCACCTACCAGACACTGGAGCCTATTCAGCTTCTCAGTGGAGGGAGAACACTATACCAAGGAAAGACACAGGGCTGCAAGTTTGCTTGGTGTGGCACATCTGATTATTACCAAGTGATGGATCACCATCTGGTCGGTAGCTATGGACAAAGGATCACCAAGCAGCCCTTCTAGATGATCCCTTCTACTGTCTTCTGATCTGTTCAGTGGTCCTTGCATTCCGGGAACGATCTAATATTTCAGGCCTCTCATGTGACAGCAGTCCCATGATCTGCCCTCTGCAAGTTGGAGAACCCGGAAAGGTGCTGGTATAATTCAGTCTGATTTCGAAAGCCTGAGAACCAGGGAAGTCAATGGTGTAATTCTCCACCCAAGGCCAAAGGCCTGAGAAACTTTAGGGCTACTAGTGTAATTCTCAGCATTTGAAGGCCCAAGAACCTGCAGCTCTGACATCCAAGGGTAAGAAAATGTGGACGTCCCAGCTCCAGAGGAAAGAGTGATTTGCCCTTCCTCTACCTTTTGTTCTATGGAGGTCCTCAATGGATTGGATGAAGCCTGCTAACATTAGTGATGGTGATCTTCTTTATTCAGTCTACTGACTCAAATGCTGATCTCTTCTAGAAACAGACATATGCAGAAATAATGTTTTACCAACTATCTGGGCAACCTTTAACCTAGTCAAGTTGTCACATAAAATTAACTTTCATAGGGGGTGAGTCCTCAAGGGTCCTGTACATCAAGCATAGAAGTATGACTTGTATCTTACAGAAATGACAACACGATGCCAAGTATTGCAATCACACCCCTCATGTGGGACATCAAGGGGCCACATGGGAAGAGAAAAATGGTGAATTTTGCCCTATAAATCTAATATTTGCCTGAATGATATTCTCTGTGCAACTCTTCATGCACATACACCTAGCTCTCAGGTTAATCACCACCTACACACACAGGCTTCCTCTATCATTCTATTTGCATTTGTTTTTTCTTAGAGTTTACAACAAAAACAGTTTTCTGTTTTACAGCTGTGTATTTCAATTTTAGGTGTAGAAAATACACTATTCATTTTTCACTATATCAGTTTAGTTCTGATCTTAAACATCTCTCTTGTTTGGATGATGAGAAATTCAACCCTAGTCATATTTGAGGTTTCTTGCCCAAGAGCTCTGAGGAGCTCCTGGGCTAATACATGGCACAGGACA